>NW_006263804.1:14596-23995 GCF_000469605.1 Apis dorsata | reverse complement strand
TTACGATCCAAGTGTGTTGTATCGTTTTTTTTTTTTTTTCTTTTTTTCCCCTCTTTCCACGAGAGTTAAAGCTTCTGGTGGTATCTAAGTGAAACGTAGATGCACGCTAAGGGCTAAGGACGATGAAGCTACGACGTTGTCCGTACCTATAAACGGGAGCGTAAAGTTCACTAAGGTGAACGAGACTTCGCGTTTCCGGTAATAAGATCTTAACACGCAACTGTTGGTAAAACGCAATTCTCGTTCAAACGAGAATTTAATAACGAAACGAACGAATCATCTTGTTTCATTCGATTATTCTTCCATATTTGGCCTCGTTTCTCTTATTTGATTGTAACCTCCTAATTCGCACAAATGAATGATTTAAATTTTTCGTTTAAATATCTATTTACGAATGTCTTATCAAACAAGTCAATTAGCTAATTTCAAATTTTTATTTCTTAATTAATATAGAATATATTATCAATAATGAGTGCATTGCTGATAAAATCTTCACAGATGAAAGTTTATATTTTTAACATGAAATAGAATAAGACAATTATAAGTTCAATGCACAAAAATTATCTTATTATTGTGTGTATAATTTAATAACATATACCAGCTATATATACTTTAATAATATAATACTGGTATATATATTTATTGCGTATTTATATATATTTTCTGTCACGATAAGTAACGATGATCGGCGAACAGCATTCGATATACCAGTCGAACTGGTGAAAAAAGGTGAATTTTGTTGGGAAATATAAGTGATAGGGACTGGATATATAGGATTCGTTCAGATATCCACGGTTGAAACGAAGTTAACAAGTTCGAGTTAATAATGCAGCACGAACGAGTGGCGTACCGACTCGCAGAGTACACAGATACCGAGGCTGGGATCGTTCCATCTTCAAGGAATTGAGAATCTCTCGGGTCAACGGAGCAAAAATGGAAGGAAGTAGATTCGAATGAAAGGCTAATAAGTCTGTACCGCGATTTATTGTACTCCAACACTGGCTCATTGAGGTTCGTGTTAATGAATTTATTATCGATGCCTTCCCCGAGAGAGGGTTGGATCTTTCACCGATTCCGCACGTTTTTCCTCTCCGTTTTAATACGTTCTCGAATACTTTATCCACTTTGTGTACTCTTCCTCTCGTGTTTTAATTTAATATGCGTAAAGTATCGCGAATAATTTTATAAATTTATTCCTACTTCTATTTTTTCATGGAAAAGATTCATATGCGTTTTCGTAATATACGAAAGTTTTAGTAATGAAATATAATCTACTTATTATTTGAAGAAAGACTAGTGAAGAATTCGGATTTAATAATTATTTGAAAATTTTTAAAATAAAGAGACTCGAGTCACGTGACTCATTTTCAAAGGAAACTTTATACACTATTGCAATTTTGGACTTGATATAAGATATTAATCGTTCATGAAGCTCACAACAAACTGTAAAAATTTTCATTATAAATTCACGACAAGCATCTTCATCTTTGATATAATTAAATGACAAAAAAAAAAAGAAAAATCGTATTCCCCTTCATTGTGATAAATCACAATGGCACAGTAACGATAAAATAAAATATCACACGACTAAAAATATATAAAAAAAAACTCGAAACGTTCGTACATACAGAATTGTACCGCGTGAACAAACAAATTCAAAAGGCGGACCAAATCGCTTCGATCAAAAAAAATTCGCACGACTTACCCCCTCGTCTGACTTGGTCCATGCCATCGAGGGGGCCTTTCACGAGGAGAAAGAAAACGGTGATTCGAGGGACGTGGGTCGTTTCTTGCGCGGGCAAGAAGGGTAGATTTCGACGCGATTTCTTTCTCGAGAAAGCCACGAAAGAGAGAGAGAGAGAGAGGAAAGAGAAGGAAGGGAGGAATGCCAAAGGGCGAGGAGTTAGACAGAAGGGAACGGATTGAAATATATTCTTCATTCTTTTGCCTCGAGGCCCTTCCAAGTGCACACGCCGTTAACCTGTCCTTTTCCCGACACTTGTTCCAACCCTCGTCTCCCCCCCTCGCTCTTTTATCCCCGGGTGAAATTTCGTCGATCGTCATGGCGGCGGAAAGCAAAGGGATTGGAAAGATGAGGGAATCGGTGGCGACACCTTTCTCGGTGCTAGTTGTTGTTTGCATGAGCGGTAATAGGATTGTTCTACGTGATAAAATAAGAAAAGCGAGGAATGTGGGATAAAATTTTTTCCATTGGAACTTTTTGTTTTTTTTTCGAGGGAACATATGTTATCGATGCTTAAGCTTCAATATTTGTTCTAATATTGGTTTTTCTTCGAAGATCCGGATGGAAAAATTTTATTCTACATTTTTTTTTATTTGTTTCCGAACCTTCTGTTAATTATTCAATCGGCAATTAATTCAGAATCAGGAATTAAGTAAATTATTTAAAAACAGAGAGTTTGAACAGGAAAAATTTTAATTCCCTTCCGCTAATTATAGATTCATGATCGATGAATTTAATTACAGATTCCATTAAGAATCGGTCAAATTCAAACGTATCTATTACGAATTGCTGGAGAGTGAAGGTTTAAATGGAACTTTACCTCGCACTTTTTATTCTCTTGCGCAGAATAATTTTATTCATTCTTGCTTGAATCAAGGAATAAACAATATAGCCATTTTTTTTTTTTTCATTTAAATTTACGAGAATACGATCGAACAAATTTTATTCCACGATTTAACTTTATTTTTGCAAGTGGAATTATCTTCCTTCTATTTATCACTACATGATTACTAGGTTATTACATGGTACATAGATACCATGTATACACACGTGTGTTGAATTTACGAAATTGTTATACCAGCCAGATACTGTCGCGAAGAACGTTTCCCGGGGAAACTTAAGCACCATTTTCACCATAGTGAAACTGCCGTGGATTTATCGTTAGAGATTTGCGTATCTCCAGTCTCTCGAGCTTTTTAGTTTTGCGAACTTCATTTCATCAGAGCATACGAGTTATTCTTGTTGATAAACTGACGATATTAATGATGACGAGTGAAAGAATTTTGTATAATTCTGTTGTTTTCATCTAATAAATATTTCATCGAACGAATTTGAATTTGATTAAGATTAAAATTAATCATTTCCCGTACGACGAATTAATTTTCATGAAAATAACATGTATTTTATTTAAAATTAAAATTAATATTATTATTATAAAAAAAACTATTCCATAGAACTTAATTATCTTACATTAGATTTTTTAAATTATATTCAAAGAAAAATTTGAAAAGTACATTATTGTTGGAATATAATATATAATATCTGTTCAATGTATCAATTTTAAACTCGAAATAGAGGATGAAATCTATGCCGAATCGCTAATTATTCAATGAATGAATTTAATGATGAATTCTTGCACGAATTCGCCATAAATATTTCGATGCATAAATAATGGGAATACACGAAATCCCAGCCGGACAGCCGACATCCCCGCGAGAATCCATTTCTGGCCCTTAAGCACCGTGCACGTCTCGTTTTCTTGAGAGGAAAACCATTCCAAGATTTGTCGTTTGCACGAATCCGATTTGCAACTCTTTCCCTCCCCTCTCTCTCTCTCATCCTATCTCTGTCTCTCAACGCTCAACCCCGCCCCCACCCTCTTATTCTTGTCTCCCAAAGAAATATGCACGAAAGAAGCAGACAGTTTTCTCGACATCTTGTCATTTCTGTCCTGGATTGCGATACGGAATTTTAAATGGCACCTTCTGCAAACCTTCTCACGCGAAAATTATTATTTTTTTTTTTTATTTGCTTACAGACTGTATAAATTTATTTTCATCACGATAGAGATTTTAAAAATTTTCAATTCTATTTGCAATATTCCAGATTTTTAAAAGTATGTATGTAAAGGGTGTTTAGAAAATAGAATAAATATTTTATTTATTAATTCCGATTCAATCGTTAAGAAAATATAAAATATTATTATTATCAAAGTGAAACCGATTTTTGCATCGAATTAAAGTTGATTATTTTATAAAAATGAGTAACGAATAAACAATAAATAAAATGAATTTGCTATCTTAGTTTTATACTTATGTACATCTTCTCTTTCTGTGTAAAATTCAGTCAACAAGGAGGAAGAAAGGTGGTTACTTTTTTGTGTAAAGGTTTGGATGTACATCACTTTTATGTAAATACGTAAAAGATGATGCAAATTTTGCATGTTCGTGTATGAATAACTATCCCTATCTTTTTTTTTTTGGAAGAGGGAGGGGGATCAAAGTGATCTAGAATCTACATTATGAAGCCACTAGAACAACGCCGTTAAAAATTGATTTAATCACGTGCAAACACTTTTCTTAAGAAGTTTCAATTTATATAACTCTTCGACATTTTGATAATCTAAATATTATTATATTTTTATTTCTATCTAATTTTTGGGAATTATTAAAATTATTGTAAAATTACTGTTTCAATATTATCGAATGCTAAACAATATTACAGATATCCGTTTTATTTAATGATTTAAGCGAAAACAATTGTTATTAATAATATACATTTCATATCCAATTATTATCCGGGATTTATTTAAAATAACTGTTAATGAGCGCGTTAAGTGTATTAAATAATTAATGCATAACAATTGGATAATTCTCGTAACAAATTTAGAGAGCAATCATGCAATTAATCTTTAATTGAGCTAATTATTCGTTGTATCTGTCGTTGTAAAAGATCGCTGTACAACTAATTTCATTAAATTATTAATTTAATGGACAATTTAATGGATATAACTCTAATTATCAAAGATATTACCAACAAAAAAAAAAATAACAAATTTTATTTCACCGAAATATCTTGTCTTACGTTATAAATACGTCTATCTTCTGCAAAAAAATTTTTGTAAAATATTGTTCAGTGACAAACGGTGATAGACAAATTACAATAAAATAAAATAATTATCAAAAATATACGTAACACAACGGTGGAATCAAATTGAATTCAATTACCCTGAACATACAGAATTATAAGGAAAATTGGAAGCTGTCTCGGTTCGGTAAGTCAACTCATTAATTTTCGCTCAGTAACTGCTGGTTAGAACCCTTTCTAGGTGGCAAATGGTGTGTTAATGCTATTCTCTGCAAAGTGTTATTAGGTTTTGGCGCTAACATAGCAGTGAAACATCTCGTAAAATGATAACGCATCATCGTGATTACAACTTTCTATTTTATCACTCCTCCTAATTTCAATACGTATTCCCTTGTGCGGACACGTTTCCACCTGTTCAACGTATATATAGACAAAAATATCGATATAGATACGAATACACAGAATGGAAAATTTTTATGCGCATAAATGAGAATGTTTGTAAGCAGATGAAAATAGGAAAGAAGTTATTGCGGCCACAGTACGTAGAAATTTCCCGTATATATACGCGTTCTAAAGTAAATTTTTGATCAAAGTATATTTAGAATTTCATAAGTCTTCCGAGGAATTTATGTAGAAGAGTATCGTAAAGTTGCTACTATGAAATTTAAAATAACTCGCCACTGTGTGTGTGTCGTCGTCGTTTTGAAATATACCACGTTTACATTTCTAAGTCACGAGTTGACCGAGGTGTGCTGAAATTTACTCAACTATTCTTTAACTATCTTAGAAGAATTTAAGTAGATAGATAGGGGACAAGTAAAATGGCGAAGTGAAGCATTAAATGGTAAAAAGAATTTCAACAGTTATCGTTCCTTCCGATTGGAAAAAATTAAATTCCGAATATAAAAATACAAAAATTTTAAAACAAGGTAATTGAAATCAATTTGATTCCACCGTTGTTTGATAATAAAATACAATTTAAAGTACTTTAAATTTTGAAAATTTCGATAATTTTTGTTCTATTATGTAATTCTCGATTATTCGCAAGGGACAACAAAGCCTAAAATATCTAGTATGGAAAACGCAATTCCATTTGTTTATGCACATTTGTGTCCCATGATGGCTGTCAAAGTACACCGAAATGCATTTGGCCTCGGAAACAAAAATTGGCACGCGAAAATAGGCGAGAAAAAGCTGTTCACCGCGAAATAAAGAGCGCGAGGCTTTGCTAGTTTTAATTTTCCCGCCATAAATCAACCCGATATAAATCGCGGCGTACGATTTATCGCCATTAATAATATGCAGACTGTCACCACGGCCGAACCAATATTCCCATTGAAATTAAACGATGATTGTTTTCGACATCAAGATATCGGGGACGACACGTATCTGATTCGAAATTAAAATCGGAACGAACAAAAGAGGTGTGATACGTACACCTATCGATGAACGATTCTTGATGGATTTATTGTGAGATATAATGGCGAGCGAGTATATCAAAAAAAATTATATATATTCTATATTTTTCAATAATTTCACTAATTTTTATTTTTTTCGGCTACTGATACATTTTGTATATTTTGTACAAAATTCCCCCTTCATTTGAAGTTCAAATATTTCGACGCAATCTTATCAAATTTATTTTATATGGATAATATTAAATTTTCATAAACATTTTATCTTATTTACTCTTAGTTTTATTTTCGCGTTATATTTCATGAATTTAAACGTCGCATCATTGAGAATTAAACATTGTATTTATTATACGTATGAATGCGTGTTCATGAATACGTAATTAAATAGAAATAAAGATGGTACAATAATATTTTGTTACCAATAACAAATATAAACGTAATATTTCATAACATTGCGATTGATTTCGTTGCAAATAAGTCGCGATTAAATTTATTTTTCCATTTTGTATAGCGATAAATCTTTCCATCCCTGTTAATGCACAAAATATTTTTTCAAAACGTTCAATAATTATTTCTTTCGTGAAATAACGTTCTAATAACTTTTTTCCAGTATAAACTCCTAATGCTTTCAAAAGACTAACTAAATTCTATTTACTATCGAGCCTATTTATTAAACTTTTATCTTTGTAATTGAAATACATAGATACTTTCGACAAAACAAGTTTTATTTGAAAACAGAAGTAATTATTAGAAATAATTCTATAATCATCCTCTGACTGTAGTATATTGAGGTACACACATTAGGTATTATGGTATAATAATTCCAAACCAATATTTCTACCAGAAGAACAAATATTTCCATCACAATAAAATCTAAATTCAAATTAAACAAACAAAATTAAGAACGTATCGTTAATATGTCAATGAGATAATTGAAAATTAGAAGAAACGTGGAAATTATACATTATAGAATCATTATGGTTCCTCGAACCAAGCGATCAAGAAAGAAAAAGGAAAACGAGAGAAGAAGAAAAAAAATTTCCTGTCTCGATAGATTTAAAATGCTTGGGGCCCAGTCTCAGTCAGGACACCGGTTATTATTTGCTGTCGCCTGCGAAAGTCGTGAGAAAGCAGAAAACGGAAAATTATTCAAGCGTGCCTCGACACAATGAGCAAAAAAGACATCGTCGGTGGAGGGTGGCACGTCAAGGGGAGGGGGTTCGCCAGGGGGTCCAATCTAACGATTTGTGTTTACCTTGGCAGTTGGCGCCCTCTGAGCGATACCTTCACTCTCTTTCGATTTCTTTTTTTTCCCTATTTTTCCTCTATTTTTCCCCTATTTTTCGAATCGTAATGACAATTCATCGGATCGATAATTTGAAAATTACTTCTCTTATTTTCCTGATATTTTTCTGTTTGAAAATGTATATAAATATATCGGATTGAATCGAGTTACAAAAACTTTTAATTTTTCCGTGAGATTGTTAGAAATATTTCATTCATACATTATTACTATTTAATTGTATTTGTATGACGAAGAATCAAGCTTTTTCTTTTAATTTCTTTTCAAGTTTAAACCGTAATTGTAACTTTTAACATTAAATCTACAGTCGATTGCATGAGACAAGAAAATTTCTCTAGTCTGAAAATTTGGATTTTAATAGAAATTTGTGTTTGTGTAGAGTATATGTGTAGAGTAATGGATTTATGTATGGAGTAATTTTTCTTTTGGAGAGGAAAATCTATTTGAGGGAGTGAATTTAATTCTCAAAATTTAAACATCTTTTCCTGTTTGAATAAAATTTCGAAATATTATTAAAGCGACAGAATAATAAATTTTGAACGTTATAATATGAAATTTTTGTTGAATCTTTCTCCATTATATTAAAAAAATGAATAAATAAATAAAAGAGATACTAAAAAACTTTTTAGCGTTTCGTTTCACTCTCTGAAAATAATACTCCATTAATAATTAATACTCCAATAAAAATTGCCTCGTGTAACATTATGTAACTCTATCTACTCGTAAAGTTTCATTAAAAATCACAATTTTCCTTAATTCTGATAAGCTAAACCTGTTGATAAAATTCGTATAAGCTGTACTCTCTTATCGCACATTTTATTCAATATCAAAGTTAAAAAAAAATTCTAAGAAAATTATTATTTTCGTGCCTCCCTTTCCATGTTATTGTACATAAATTACAAACACTTACAAATTACGAAAGTTATAATTATCCAAGCTTTATACCTATATCTCGATTTTAAATAATTTTAAATTTTCCAACTCCGCGCGATACGAATTTTAAGAGTCGAGGGGAAACAGTTTCGTGAATTTAAAAGTTTGCACGAATGGCGTGAACAATGCGTCTAGTTTTATAAACGCGGAACGAAAACTTTGACGAGGAGCCACTCCAAGTGTTCTGATTGACCGAGTTCACCAGTGCAACGTTGCGTTATGTACATTTTACTTTCAACTCGTACACGGTCCTTTTAATTTTAGCTTTGATCCGATCAATTTATCGTGTTGCTTCGTTTAACTCACCGCTGGTCAAAGTAAACGTTCTCCTAATTTCATCTGAAAATTTTCTCGATTTTTTTTCAACATTCGTTCGTCAAACGATCTATTAGTAATATAGAATGAATTTTTAAATAATCGTGAAATCATCGACGACTGTAGACGTTATTATATGTACAATTTATTTTGTATCCCCTTCACTTATCAATATGACGTTTCTTTAAATTTTAATTCATTCGATCGAAAGAATTTTGGATTTTTCGAATTTGAGAAAATGAATTTTAACGATTTAAACGATTCACAATTTATAATACAAGATTAAATTGTTTATAAATAATTAATAAACAAGACTTATATATTTCTAAATCTTACATTTTGACTTCTGAAATTGAACATCCAAAAGTGTTCCTTGAATATATTTACGAATGCAAAGAAAGATAGATTGAACCTTGAAAACTTCGAAAAAAAATAATTTTGGAAGAAAAATATTCATCTTAAGATAATTGTATAACAAATATTATCATAATTAAAGAAGATATTTACGTGACTATCTTTAGATTATTCGCAACCCCATATATTTTAAAGATTTGACTTAAGTTCCAGTTAAATTTAATATAAATTTGAGTTAGATTCGAGAC
>NW_006263804.1:1603-14322 GCF_000469605.1 Apis dorsata | reverse complement strand
TATATAATATTATATATTATATGTATAATATATAATATATAATATTTAATATATAATAATAAACCAAAAATCCATTTTTTAAATATTTTTCTGAAGAAACGGAGGAGAAGAAAATAGAAAGAAGGGAAATCATCAGAAAGGATGATTTATCTTTCGAAAATACGACCACGATCCTTACGTCGAACTGATATTCCTACCAAGAAATATTAAATTAAATTAAATTACGTATGGATGTAGCCGTGTACGGTTTACTCGTGAGGCTGAGCGGATGTGCACGTGGATCGACTGTCGAGAAATTTTCACGGGAAATGTTCATCTCGTTCAGGCTTGCCTCTGGAATCTATTACTTTCGTCACTCGTCGTCGTTCGAGGAGTTTCGCGATTTCGAGACGACGACGCGAGAATTATAATCCTCGGAAGTGGCAACTCGGCTCAGCTGGAATTTTTAATAGCGTCGAATTTCGTGAAACGCGATTTATCTTCGAAATTGTCGAGAAAAAATATTGGACGGTTTAAGAAGTAGAATTTGTCGAATTAATGAAAGGATATTCGACTGCGGATTTTCTTGCAAACACGTATTTTTCACATGACGTGTGTATAATTTTATTTGTATGTAACTGAATATTATAAACAAATTATATTATGAATGAAAATTTCATTTACCATATAATAGTAGAATTTGGAAGAATTTTGAATAATTTATTTGTAAAAGGAGCAAATTTTATATTGGACAAATTGTTATATCTTTTGAATTATTTTTAAACTTTACGACAATACGAATCATTTTGAATAACATATTTTGCGTATTATAATATCATATATTGATTAAATATTTGAATTTATTATAGCTGCATGAAAATTCGCAGTCCAATTATATTTAGAAAGGTTCTTTTTTTTTTTAAAAATTCAGAATGAAAAATCTTTTTGAACATTATACATTATACGACTAACCCTTTCCAGTTCACATTTTCAATCAACAATCCATAGAAACATCTATAATTCTTCTCCACCAGGACATACTCGAACCGTAAACATCACAAATCGTGGTAAAATTCGATATTCCATTTCATTCTCGAAAAATCATCTCGAATATTCATAAGCAATCGACATAAATTCGTAAATAAAAATTCCTATTTACAAACATTCCATCCTCGATCCTCACTTCCTCAAATTTCTTCTTTCGGGGGAAGAAAATCGAAACGAAAATCGTGCCCTGGACACCGAGGGATGGATACGGGCCAGTCACAGTGTTTTTAAGATATTGCTCGTGCCTTCGGCCGTCCGCGACTTGGAAAATGAGGGAAAAAACGGGGGAGGGAGGGAGGTGGACGTTGGTAAGGTGGTGAAATAAAGGGAAAGTCGAAGAAGAAGAAACCGGGAAGATGTTTCGCTATGAAGAGACAAGAGGGGGCGGAGGGGGCGTAGTACGTCGAAAGATACATCGCTTTCAAATATTTCAACCGCAACAAAAGCTCCGTACTCCCGGAATCCTCGACCCAGCCGTATAACACACTGTCTATTCTCTATCTTCCGCTTCTGTTTTGAACCACGTCTATACAGGGTGTTTCCCCATTTCCAAAGATTGTACCAATATGTCTTATGGGCGGAACTATTACGAATATTTCTGATGATGGATCAATTTTAATAATAACTTTCTGATTAAAAGGGGAATCGTTCGTTAAATTTGAATGAAGATATAGAGATTAATGCGAGTTTAAATGAATAGTGAATATTCGAATTTTTTATATTTTGTGTGTATGTATGTTTTTTTTTAAAGGGATGGTTTAGAAGTTCTTTGAAGAGATACTTTTATGAATTTGAATATGGATATAAGTAAAAAAAAATGGAGATTGAAAATTTGTTTCGTCTGCTAACTATCATGAATATTTCGAACATATATTTTTACATACTACGTTGAAATTCAAATATCATTACATTTTTTTATTAGAATTTTTACAAATGAATTTACACGTAATTGAATCTATTTTTCATTAATTTTAATGAACGAGTGATTAAATTAATCCATTTTAATATAACAATAATTATATGCATTATATCTATATGAATTTCAAAATTATAATTTAAATATAACATTGCAAAATTTGCACATTGAATGATGAATCTTTTAATATTCATGCAAACGTCTCGTTCTTTCCAATGAATATATAATTTATCTAAATAAAAAGAAACATATTGGACGAAACAGTTTTAATTTCAATCTTCATCCAATAATTTACCATTTCCATTAACGATACGTAACAATACAAAATTATATTTCTAGCTTTAAACAGAAGACCATTGTTCGATCGTTTAAACAAGAAACACCCTGTATACACAAAACACGACATTGCAAGAATCGTTCGCGGAGGCCGTCAGTGTAATGAGACCGGTATTTCTATGGAGTCAGGCCGACCTATAGACAAATGTGACTGGTATACACTTAACAATGGAGAATTTTAGAGGGAACGTGAGGATGCATTTTCATGTGGCGCGTGTTCGAATCAAATTACAACGTTCGATCGATTCAGGGATCTCATTCTTGTTTGCTGCCAAGAGAGATGAATTCCAAGTCACGAGGATCGATCGTGGCAGCTGTCACGGAATTAACGACACGACGATCTGCCGTGGAAAAGTGAATCGAAAGTTTTCGTCCCGAGGATTACGCTCTCCCGAGAAGAATGCTTTATCGTCTGACAAATAATGATCGATAAAAAAAACTTTGTTTTCTTTCTCTCTTTCGTTTGACTGCAAATTTTTATTTTTTCTATAAAATATCTATTTTTCGTCATAATTATTATTTATCCAATTGTATTGATTCGATCGATAAATTTTATTAAACGTTTTTTTATTTGCTCAAGGCCTAATGTAAATTTTATTTGGAACGATAATGTTATGTATAAATAATGAATTATAATATTGATTATTAAAAGTGTGATTATTCAAATGACCGATTATATGAACACAGAATGAACATGTATTTAAATTAGTGTATTTAACAATTCTATTCTAAAATATATATTCATAAATAAAACGATTAATTATTTTTTAATTGTTACATGGAGTATTGACAAGTTATTATACAAATTCTTTTTTTGCCTAACTTAATTATCTAATTTATCTATTGAATCTATTAATTAATCAGATATTTTTGTATAATATCACTCACAATTACTAAGCTAAGTATAATCTAATTTGTAATATTGCCTAACATATAATTCATCAAATCTAATTATTAACAAATATTCTTCCACGAAACAGAGGAATCGACGAGAAATAAGAAATCAATTTCTCACTTGGCTTTAGTTTTGAAAGGATAAATCGAATAAAAAAGAAACGTTATTTCCTTTGACGAGTCAAAGAGAGAGCAAAACGTCGAACGTAAGAAATAATCGTTGAAAAAAAAAAAAAAAACTTGGCAATTCGATGTGGAAGGCAAGAATTAGATCATAGAAGAAAAGTGGATCGTCTTTCTCGGGGACTTACCTCCGGATTCAAGATAGAGGGACACAAAATAGAAGGAAGGTAGTGAGAGTGGCGAGTGGAAACACGGGAAGAGAGGGGCTCGAGGTGGAACAGACAAGATAAAGTACACCGAGGTCCACAATTCTAAGTGAATGGTGGGCAAACACTGGAAAGGAACGAAGAGACCTTTGGAGGCTCGTCGAGTGGGTGGTGAAGATGGTGAAGGATTACACGAAACCGGAAACCAAGGGGAATAATCGTGACAACGGGATACCGCGTTATATTCAAGTTTATCTTTGGGTAAAGTGGACCGTGCCGAGTTTTGTTATTAATTCGTTTGTAAAATAACCGATATTTCGAAGGGAATTTTTTTTATATTTAGTTTTTGGTGTTGAATTCAGTTAAAAGCGAATCGGTTGAACGGATGATACGATTTTTTAGATTGTTGGAAATTTAAATTGTCTGTGTAAAATATTGTTATTTTAGTTTCCTGTTTTTTTTTTGTCTGTATTAATCTTGCAGTTTAAATTGGAAAACGAAATTTAATCTTCATTTTTTTTGATAAATTTTGTATTTTAAATAGTCTATAGTAATTTTTGGTCAAATATATATATGTTTCTATAAATATTTTAAATTGAATTTATCTAATTTTGTTAATAATAAAAATTGAATTTTTATTATATATTTATTATCAATAAATAACAAAAATATTCAAAAGAGGATGAAATTGAGTATTTTTGTTAAAATAAAAATTTGAATTAATCTCTAAATTATTATTATTATTATTATTTTACAGAAACTTTGCGACGATATATCTAGAAGTAGGGAAAACATGACAAGGGTAACAAAAGAAGCTAGGAAGATAGAATCAACGAACTGCATATTTAGTAGAGGAGGATAGTAACAAGATGAAGAGTGTCTGGTAGCGGCCAGTCAAGAGCCATCAACCCATCTTTCTTGAGCTTCACCCCTTCGAACCCCTAGTAAACCCCAGAACAACAACTCTTCCTGTCCGGCCTAGCGAACATCATGAATATTACATCTTGTTATATTACTGATTGTGAGATATTCTTCCACAACATTCCACAACATATTTTAAGTAAAATATGCCGCATAAAATATATCTTTTTCGAAACATATTATATTTCACCAGAAAATGATTTTTTCCTTTCGTAATCTTTTATTATATATGACTATTATATATGAATATTTAATTAATTTATTTTCTTAACTAAAAGGAGGGAGAGAAAATGAGAAACAAAACGAAGAATCTAAACGAGAAACTATAAAATTTAAACTACACAAAAAAGAAACAAAACAGATTATTTTTCAAAAAGTCTTGAGATGATTTCAGAGAATCATCAGAGAATTTACACGTTTATTTCTATTTTTTAGAATTTTCAAACATATTTAAAAATTTGTTAACAATTAAAACAGCATCAAATAAATCTATCTTACTATTATTCGATATTTTTATTCATCGCCATTGTTATTAAATATTAAAATAAAATTCATCTTAAAAAGGTTAAAAGACTCTTCATAGTGCCTAACCAAACTCATATTATAACCTCATTAAAAATTCATGACCAAATATGAATATAAATGAAGTTCATCAAATCTGTAAATCTTCAGAAATTACTTCCCTAATACCATAATTAAATCATAAACTATTTTAAACTCTAATCAATTCAATTTCCTATTATATTCTGTACATTAAAATTTTTATTTTAGAATCACTATAATCGATTTAATTTTTTCTATATCAGAAATTCTTTTTTTCAAAAATTAATCAACGGTAAATTTCTGTTGTTTTATTGGCTACAGTTGAATTGGATTCTCAATTGGTGCCTAAACACTATAATTGCTTTTCTTTTTTCGAGTACTTTTCAAAACTCCTGCCGAGTATTTAAACATTTTTTGAAAGCGTTTAATTACTTTTCTTTTTTGTAATTCAGAGTGTGTGCACCAGTTATTGGAAGTTTTGTTTTGTATCATGTTTTTCTATTTTGAAGTTTCGCTATATTCCCTGTAAACACTATACAATTTTACTCGTGTGAAATCGACTTTATAACATCGCCTAACTTTCAATATTGTGTTTAATAAAGCGCAAAGAATTATTAGATTTTTTTGATTGGTCATTTTATTACCGTATTATAGGTTTACTTCTCTTTAAGCACGCAATCACAGATTGCAATCACGTTGTAATAGACAAACTTAAACAGCTTTTTGTTTTTTGAATTGCTAATTAAAACATAGTATAGATTTCTATCCTGTCCGATGCTCGTGTGCACACATTGAAACAAACCAATTATAGATTTTATCGAACGAGAAAAATTCTTAAGCAATTGAAGTCAACTGGATATTTGGTAAATAAATATATGGATAGGAAGATAACTTTTTCTTTTATATGAAGATTGCTACTTATTGTACTTGTCTGATCATAAAAAGGAAAATTTAAAACGCAGTATCTCTATGGAAATTAAATATTCTACGATAAAAATTATTAATCGAAAGTATATTGCTTTATTCTACTTAAAATAAAAATTGTATACCACAAAAGTTCGAATTGCAGGTTACGAGAAAAGAAAGGCGACCTGAAACGGTACGATATAATACAGGCTTTCATTTTATCCGCCAGAAAGTAAACAGCGTGGAAAAATTGTGAGAGAAGCTTGAATATTATGAAGGAGCAACGACGTTATGGAACACGACTGATAACAACAACAAACTTGTATCGATTGGCAAGAAGCCGATTGATACGGAAGCAAAATATAACGAGTTCAGACTTATTGTGAGGTAAGAGCACTCGAATTTGTTTGTTTTTCGCCAGCAAAACTTTTTCAAAGCGTAGATCGCTTCTATGGCAAACTCATTGAAAACACATTTCCTTCGGTGGCTTAGCGATAATTGGAATACGCGTTTAGAAGTTGAATTTCAACGAAAAGAAATTTCTTTAATGATTTAAGGATAATACAATGCTATTTGATGAAAATAATAATATGAAACAAAATTAGCTATTGTAACAAAATTTTCTTGGAAAATATTCTTATAATTACAGATGATTACGAATTAAAATACAAAATATAAAAATAATTATTGTTTTCTTATTAAAAATAAAAATGAAAGTTAATGAAAAATTTTCATAATTCTTTCATATTAATATTTTTCTCAATTTAAAATTAAGCTTCTCTATTCTCTATCTATCTTAATAAAAAATAATGATGAGCAAATGAGAGAAATGATGAAAAAATAGCGGGAAATGCAGAAGAATCCTATATTAATATCTTTCGATAGAAATCAAATCTCACGATAATAAATATCGTAATATTACGATAATAAATACATACTTTTTAGAATTAGCTAATTTTCTTTTCGCATATCATTCTTATGATTATTTGGTGAATAATTTTAGTAATTTTATATATAATATGATTTAATTTTATGTATAATATACCTATATTTTATAGAATTATCATAAAGATTATTGTCGATTAATTATACTAAATTTGTTTAAAAATTCTATACATTGGAAAATTCTTAATTAAGATAAGCTGATAAAATATTGAAAACCGCAGAAATTTAATCAATTATCGATCGTTTCGAACTCTACATAACGATATTTCTTGCAAAAATATCAATTGCGTCGTAAATTTATTCATAAGAAGGTTAAGATAAATTTTACATCTAATATTAAGCTCTACTAATATAAACATTTCCAACTTACATGATTACGTAGAATTGATGACTCGTCGATTAAGTGTTGATTGTTTAAATAAACATAAAGCACTGTATTTTATCATTTTAACACTTTTATTATTACTTTCGACACTTACAATATTTCAACATGTCACTCCGACATGACGTATACTGAGGAACCTTTACTTCGCGCATGCGTATTAAACTGCACGCATGCGTATTAAACTGTGCATATGCTGCTGCGCAAAGATTCAGTCCCTATGGTAAGGCCCGCGTTTTTAAATTTGAAACCGAATTAATAAATATTTGTTTAATAAAATATATTATTATTAAAAAAAAATATTTTTCTAATTAAAGTTTAATTATAAAAAATAATAGTTTGTTTAGTAATAATATTCCTATTATATATATATATATAACATAATAAATAAAGATAAATATAATTAATACTAAAAAAATCTAAATTTTTATAAGAAAATCTATTAAAAAGTTTAAAGATAATTATTTTTTTCAAGTCAAAAGATTTGAAAAAAAAATTTATTAAAGAAAAATACTTTTAATAATATAATGAACTATAAATAATTTAAAATCAAAAAATGATTCATACTTTAAATATTAATATGTATATAGTGTAATAGATAATATTGATAAATAATATTATTGAACATTTACTTTATATCTCTGTAAATAGAATCAATAAGAACTTTCGTTTACCACTTCAACTTTTCGCAAACATACCATGCTGTTATCAATGTTACAAGTATCCTATATATGGAAATGTAACTGTTGCCAATTTAAAATCCTACATTGTTATCTTTTATTTTATTACTTTCAATATTCAAATATTGGATTATATACAATTTGAAACTTTAAATTGAAACACAAAACAAAGCATTATAAATTGTTGTATAACAATTATACAAACATTCTGTTATAAATTTATTTTTATTTTTGTATTACTATCCAAGAATTTTTCATTAAAAATATTTGAAAAATTATATATATATATAAAATTAGGAATATTATTACTAAACAAACTATTATTATTATAAATTTTTTTCTTCCTAATACAATGCTCTATAGAAAAAAAAATTCGTATTTTATAACAAAATATCTATTCGATTCTTTCCATTAGCCTTCATACATTTTTCAATGTTAAACGTAATTTATAAAGTAAATCGACGGACTTTTGTTTAAAAGAAAAACTCGATAATGGAGAAAGAGAAAAGGAAGCGAAACATTTTGAAGCTTGAATGAAAAATTTCACAGACTCTTCTGCATACTTTCCTCCATGAATTCACCAAAAATAACACAAAATACGTAATAGAGTCATTCGTTTCTATGAGACAATTTTTTTGTATGAAAGGATATAGAGAAGACAAAAAAATGAATCGGAAGAGAAATGATAGCGATTGCGAACGAATGGAAACAATGAAAAAAAAAAAAGAAAAGGAAAAAGTGAAAGAGAGGGAAATTTTTTCACGTCGACAGCATACGCATTAAATATGAACGACAGATTTGGTATTTCTCTGATGCATTCATCGATTCGAGAAACTTTTACGATAGATAAAGCAAATATCGACAGAATAAGAAAAGTTTACTTTTTTTACGTTTAAAATTTAATAATACTCTGTTTCTAATGTATTATTAATTTAAGACTTGATATATACAATCGTAATATATCTTATCTCATATACTAATGATTGATATGACAAAACTTACCGATAAAGGATTAACCCTCAACTTAATGTTTTACTTCTGCATTCAGAGAATATGTTTAAAAATTTCACGATATTATTATATTCGAAATAGTGTTCTTTAGTCAGCGTTGCTGTTCGTTTAAGCTCGTTTGTTCGTATTTCCTTGTTTCAACTGAATGTTACGCATCGCGAAAAACTACATCAGCGTGAAAATCTGTGCTCGGTTAATCGAACGTATTCAACACGGACTAGCCACCGTTTATCTGTGCCCCAATCGTTGAATTCGAATAAATCTTCGCCAGATCGGTTGATCGTCCTTGTTTGCGACCTACATTTTGTTTTTGGCAACGCCACCAGAGAGTTAGTTTCGTGTATTCGAAAGTACGACACGGATAGTCGATGTTTCCATTGATTCATATTTTTTTAGACAATCCTCTATGCGTTTCCCTATAAACACCAGATAAATTTTGTCTTTTCGTGTGAAAAAGATGCGAAAGATGAAACGAATGCTACATTTATTAGGATAAAAATTAAAAAAGACAAACTAACATCGATTCGTCATTAATTTAAAAATTTGTTTACCACAGATGTATTTTTGAAATTCTATCTAAAGAAATTGATATTAATTTATCGAATATTCTGAAACGTTCGTTATAAATATATTTTGCCTCGAAATGTCAAAAATATTATGAGAATTAATATTAGGAATCTTTTATTAAATAAATTGATATATATTTCAAACGCAGAGAAAGCAATATGATGTTTGATAGAATTGATTATTGAAAATTTGAAAATCTGAGGAATGTCGCGTGTTGGAATTTCAATATCTGCGTTAATTGCAAAACAAGTTTTGATGTACATTAATTTTTTATACAAGTGACAATGATATGAAAACGAGAAGAAAATCTGATCATTTTCTTTAGAATTTCATCCTTCTTTTTTTTTTTTTTTTTACAACCCACGTAAAAGATTTTATCACATTTCGAATAAAGATACAAAAAAAATATGGAAAAGACTTGTTTAAAATTCTTTTCGTTTAAAATAAACTACATTTACATTTATAATCACTTATTATAGATGGCAGATTTATCTTAAAATAATTTCTTATGAGATTCTTTTTAACGTTTTAAAGGGATGACAAAATATTTAACAAGACTTACCGCAGAAATCTCACGGTAAGTGCATGGTAAAATTTTATTTCCTCTACCGTTCGAATAGTCTTCGAGGAAATCGATATTCACGATTCGATTAAAACGGTTTAATAAGAAGAAATAACTCGACGAAATGAAAAGATTTCACGAATCTTACTTCTTGTTCAACCACGAAGCTGCGAACATTAAATATCATGGTCCTTTTCACGGTTGAAAAGGAGACATAAGCGTCTCGATCTCTTGATCTTAAAGAATGGCCTTAAATTCCTTTCCTCCCCACCTTTTCTATAGATAAGTTCCTAGTTGAAATATTCCTATGAAAACTTATTCCTCTGTTATGTTCTATGGGACGATATTATAAAGACTCTAAGAACCATGATTGTTTCGAAGCATGTCAATTTATAATTTAATTTAAATTGTTAACGAGAATATTATATTTCCACACTTTCTAGACGCGTTAAAGCAAATCAATTTATTCAATTGCTTTTTTTTATTCAAAAAATAATGTTTATTTGAAACAATGTAATTATAATTTTGTAATCTAGAAATGAATGTATATTTTATTCGAATAATAAATTTTCCATTTTCCTAAACTTTTTGCTTTTTAATAATCTAATAGATTCCCTCTAATTTTTCTAATTTCTTAATTAACATACTTCGAATTTGACTTCGAAACATTTATACCAAATTTTCCTTGCACCGTTGTAAGAACAAAAGACGTTCACATTACCTAATAAATATGATAGACAACAAAATACTCGAATAACGGACGTTCTACGAATAACGAAGATTCTATTGTATACGCATAAATCTCATAATGAACGATATATAATTTCTAAACTATTCAACTGCCAATAAACCAATCTAGGATTTCCAAAGAAACCTGCCAATTTGCGGATCCCAATAACAGGCAGCTCCAGAGGCGTCCAGCTTGCCTGAGAAGCCTGTCGTCGATCGGACAGCCACTCTCGGGGAAGCTCATCCTCGTAGCGAATGCGTTACAAATAGGCTCGATTAATTAGGGAACAGTCGGCTGCGAAATGACTTGACGCGGCGGACTTGCGTTATCGTGCATCCTGTGTATACCCGAGTGCACGCGGACAAAATCGATGGCCCTGGACGATGGTGGACGTTTCCCCTCGAACAGAGGAACATATCGCGAAACGTATGTCACCTATTCAACGACTGACAACCGACTGGCGCACTCCAATTAAGGCTAATGACTTTACGCGCCCGTGCACGTCCCCTTACCTTTAATTGTCACCTCTCTGCTCTACCCTTCAGTTTCCTCTCTTTCTATTCCCCTCTCTTTCTCTCTTTTTTTCCTTTCGCTGTCTTCTTCGTTTTTACCACCTGCGTTCCTATTGTTTCCTTCTTTTTCTTTCTTTATTTTTTTTTTTCCTTTTTTCTGTTTAACATAGCAATTACTTTTTTGTTAGGAGATACACTCGATGAGTCAGTATGCATGTTGAATTAGGTGAGATTAAGTAATATGAATCGTAATATCAAAGAATTGCTGCTCATTTGAATCAAGGTTAATCAAAGGTTCATTAATTAGATTAGATTTTCTTTTTTTTTTCCATTTCTTTCTGTTCTAGTGGTTAGTAGAAATACAGAATTGATCCTGATATCGAGATAAATTAATACACTACTACTCTAAGATTAGGTTCTCTTCATCTTCTTTATAATAATAATCAAAAATAATTATCAAAAAAAAAGAAAACATTGAGTCAAGTGAGCACAATCCAAATCAAGATGAATTAATTATGTTAGAAACACGAGATTATCGATGTGTCTCACCATCCGGAGGTGAGATAATTGCCTGGATTCAGGTGAATTAGTACATTACGCTTGAAATCTATCGGTTTTAAGGAGTAATTTTCATCGCGGTACTACGTCACTCTTGTTCATCGTGTGTTTAGGACTGTTTGCTTTCACTCTACGTCTACGTCTATCTCTCTTTCACGCCTACTCTATGTGTATGTATGTGTGCATGTGTCTGTATGTGTATATGTGTTAAGTTGTCGGTGAATCAATTAGTTCTCGATGTTTATTTGCACGGTCGAGTTTACGTTTCCTTCGAGGAGCTGTTTCGAGGAGGATTTGTTGCGTGCCGGAATGAATAGTTGGAGTAAATCGTTCCTACGAACGTATGTCCCGCCCTTCGATAACGCCGTTCCGTCCAATCGATTCTTAATTGTCACGTGATTGCAACGATTTATTCTTAGTGCTACGAATCAGACGTTTTTTAATTGTAAACTAAACGTAACATATTCCAATATATTTCTCCAAGTATGCTGTACAATCATCCCGAAATATAAATTTTTCATCGCGCCCGCCTTTCTATCTATTCTCTCTAGACTATCGTTTTATTATAATCAATCCATAGTCACGCAATTCAAAAAATAAAAAAAATCGCGAACAACGAATTCAACGTGGAACTAGCGTGTTCAATGGGCCTCCGGTATTTCCCGGAAGTCCCAAACGGAGCACGTAACTCACCTCGACTCTCGAGCATCCTCATCCGCGTCGTTATTTGCATAACACAACTTTCACAATATCCGACGATCGAAGAGCATAGTTCTTGCTCTCGTTCGTAACCGTGGGCAAGGAACGCGTGGGGGATCATGATTCCGATATACAAAAGCCGCGAGTGCAAACAATAATCCCGTATCTGTGGAATCTTTCGTTCCGATGTACACTCCATGTC
>NW_006263804.1:0-1457 GCF_000469605.1 Apis dorsata | reverse complement strand
ATATATATATACACGTTTAAAATCTAAAAGAATCAATTATCGTAAACAGATTGATCGAGATATAAAATATAAGTGAAGATTGAATTGCGTACAATGAGAAATTTTTACGTAAAGTGTAATGACGTTATAAAATAGTTGATTCAGAAAGAAGAAAAATTAGTATTATCTAATTGCGATTTTAAAAATTCATGATAAATATTTATGAGAATACATTCTGCGAAAGCAAATACAAATTAAACGGAATCAAATTCATCGATGGAATTCATTATTCATTTTGCTTATGAATAAGAGTGCACGAAACAGTGCGATGATCGGACGACGAAACAATGATTGGATAGTCGAATGAGAGAGAAAGATAGCGAGATGCAGAGAGGAAGTCGAGTATAGAGAGGGAACGCGTGTAAGTGGTTTGGGTTCGAATCGCAGCCGCGTTGAATTGCAAGGTGGTCCACGAACTATTGAACGTATGCTCGCTACGTTTCTGCCGCGCTGATTCGACGATTGTTGGCATCACGATATTGGACTGACGTTCTCTCGGTGACGTGACAATTTGCTGCCTTCCATGCCGTTTCGTTCGTTCGTTCGTTCGTTGCTTGTTGGATGCTTAGAAACGATATTTTTGGGGAATGAAATACATGGCTAGAAATTTTAAACCTTCGTTTTTTTACGTATCTAATCTATTGTTCTATGTCAGATTCATGTTTTGAAATCATTCAAACTTCGTCACGCAAACGTCACGAAGATTTATTTTTATTCTTCTTACACTATCTTAATAATTCAATCGAATCTGATAAAATTTACGATATTTGTTATTTGAAAATATTTAAAATATTCAAATCTTATCCCTCATGTTGTATACATGACATTTTCAATTGCAATGATAATAATCATAGGGAATTGATTTATAATTTGTAAAATGATTCGTTAAATGACTTTCAAGGAGTCAAAAATGATGCTCGATGCGGCATGGGCCTGCGCTATACCCTCTTGACATCAATAATTTCAATTCGATGTCGTTTCCTTTGATTACGAGAGCCTTGCGGCTGCCAGTGTGGGCCGATGTATACGACACCCAGTGGCATTTCTCTTCCATAGCGGGATTGCGCGGTACAATGGCCCATTACATAATGGAATACAGACGTATGGCCAGCGCCCCATAATGCGGCGCACAGCGGCCAGAAACTCGGCATAGCGTTCCTCCGTCCTTGCCACTGCATCCTTCGGACTACCGCAACAAGGACAATGCGACCAAGTGTATATGTCTATTCGAGAAACTTGTGCGGAAGGACAGAACCACGAATCTCTACAAATTGATCATTTTCCCTTATATATAAATTATTATCAAAGTAGGAACCGCGAACGCAGCCAATTAGCTCATATCATTTACTATAAAGTTTATATATGTATCGAGGATACAAAAATAAATTATGTAGTAAATAATAATGATTTCCAGGTCT
>NW_006263803.1:1133-1571 GCF_000469605.1 Apis dorsata | reverse complement strand
AATGAAAAACAATATGTGTAGTTCATATTTATAGTACTTACTTGCAATTGCATCAAAGATTTGAAATAGCATCATTCCATTCCATTTATCACTTGTAATTTGCATTTATATTTGCACTGTACACATAGAAAATAATAAAAAACAATAGGTGAAGTTTATACTTACATTATCCATTTCTACTCACATAAGCATCATGGATTTAAAATAGTGATATATACATCTTCACCTTGTACTTACACTTTTATCATGGATTCGAAAGAACACCATAAATACTAGCACAATTTGCATTTATATTTTCAGTGTCTTGTGGCTGTATGACACATAACTTGCATTTTTATTTTTACGTATGTTCACAATGAAAAACAATATGTGTAGTTCATATTTATAGTACTTACTTGCAATTGCATCAAAGATTTGGAATAGCATCATTCCATTCCG
>NW_006263803.1:0-937 GCF_000469605.1 Apis dorsata | reverse complement strand
TTTGCATATATATTTTCAATGTCTATAACTATATCACATATAACTTGCATTTATATCTTCACGGTATATTCACAATGAAAAACAACATATAAAATTCATATTTTTAATACTTACTTACAATTGCATCAATGTTTTGAAATAGCATCATTCCATTCCATGTATCACTTATATTTGCGCTGTACACATAGAAAATAAAGAAAAGCAATAGGTGAAGTTTATACTTACGTTATTCATTTATATTCACATTAGCATCATGGATTTAAAGTAATGATATATATACCTACATATCCACTTTGTACTTACACTTGTGTCATGGATTTAAAAGAGCAGCATAAATACTAGTACCTTTTGCATATATATTTTCAATGTCTATAACTATATCATACATAACTTGCGTTTACATCTTCACATATATTCACAATGAAAAACAACATATACAAATCATATTTTTAATACTTACTTGCAATTGTATCATTGATTCAAAATAGCATCATTCCATTCCATATATCACTTGTAATTTGCACTTATATTTGCATTGTACACGTAGAAAATAGTAAAAAACAACATGTAAAGTATATACTTACATTATTCATTTATATTCACATTAGCATCATAGATTTAAAATAATGATATATATACCTACATATCCACTTTGTATTTACACTTGTATCATGGATATGAAAGAGCAGCATAAATACTAGTACCTTTTGCATATATATTTTCAATGTCTATAGCTATATCACATATACCTTGCATTTATATCTTCACGTATATTCACAATGAAAAACAATATATATAATTCATATTTTTAATACTTACTTGGAATTGTATCAAAGATTTAAAATGGCATCATTCCATTCCATATTTCACTTGCAATTTGCACTTATATTTGCACTATGCAAATATAAAATAATAAAGAAAAACAGGTGAAATTTAT
>NW_006263802.1:688617-688960 GCF_000469605.1 Apis dorsata | reverse complement strand
AGCTAGATTATATTTTTAAATTAGGTAGAAAGTAGAGAAAAAATTTTAATTTTTATTAAATGAGTATTAAAAACATTTAAGATTGTATTGTTGCAGATAGGAATTACAATGAAAGTGTAATAAGTAATATAAAACAAATTATTCTGAGTTAAAGTTTATTCCAACAAATCTATTAGGTTTAATGATGAAAAACATAGTATTTGTAAGTGTAACTTGTGCAAAGTTTTCATACATTACAAGTAATATGCTCTCTTCAAATCTTCTCTCTAAATCATCTCTCTGTGTTAGAATTTTTTAATTATTAAGAATATTTAAGAATTGATAAAGTATTTTTAAGTAAATA
>NW_006263802.1:687039-687578 GCF_000469605.1 Apis dorsata | reverse complement strand
TCTTTCATTATTAGCTGTCTTTTTCTATGTTAGTTCCTGTGTCGTGGCACAGATGACGCCACCATTCGGTTTTACAGTACATCTGTCCTTCTTTCATTATTAGCTGTCCTTATCTATCTTAGTTCTTTTTCAATATCACAGATGACGCCACCATTCGGTTTTACAATACATCTGTCCTGCTTTCATTATTAGCTGTCCTTATCTATGTTAGTTCTTTTTCAATACCACAGATGACGCCACCATTCGGTTTTACAATACATCTGTCCTGCTTTCATTATTAGCTGTCCTTATCTATGTTAGTTCTTTTTCAATACCACAGATGACGCCACCATTCAGTTTTCTGTACTTTTATTCCTTTTCCATTAAAAACGTTAGTTTCTTTTCGATACTGCGGATGGCGCCACCGTTCGGTTTTCTGTACTTTCGTTCTTTTTTTATTACTATTGTTAATTTCTTTTCGGTTCTACAGGTGGCGCCACTATTCAGTTTTTCTGTATTTCTATCCTTTTTCTATTGCTATTTTCTTTATCTACGTTAGT
>NW_006263802.1:683770-687018 GCF_000469605.1 Apis dorsata | reverse complement strand
TTCTTTACCGTACACTACAGATGGTGCCAATTACATAATTTTTAATGTATTTACATACTTTTTTTTGTGTTATTTTCTTCATACATATTTATTGTAAGAATTGTTACGCCTAGAGGTCGTACTGATTTTTTAATTGATTTCATTGCATTGAGAATTTTTTCTATCTAATTTTTTATATCATGAATAATGTATATGTGGAATAAGAGAATGAATTATTAGATTTATTCTGTCATTGATTTGTTTCGTTATGATAGATATAATAGGTATAATTTTCTAGATTTAAAGTTATATCACTATTGTGATAGATATTTATGGAGTTATTAATTATTTTATTTTTTTTATTTTTTAATATCTCAACAATTTCATGTATTATGTTCTTTCGGAAAAATAATTTATTCATTTTTCTGTTATTAGAAACAAATTTACAGTCATCAAAATTTAATTATATGTTAATGTTTGGCTTATTTTATGAATTGAATTCGTAGATAGTGAAATCGATATCAATAATTTCTTCATTAACAATTTAAACAAAATAACTCATGGATATTTAGTAAATTAAAAAAATAAATATATTTTTGTACTTTTAAATAAAGTAACAAAAATTAATAACATTAAAATGTAGGGATAGTAAGTTTATATATAATTTAGAATCATATCATATCCTGTATTTTATATTTGATAGATAAATCTATTGAATTAATGTATTATTCGCAATAATTAAACATCTTTTTCGCCATTTAACAATATTGTAAAATATATAAATTTACCTAGATGTTATCATAATTATTATAATTTAATAATGAATCTCGGTGAATTAATAGTATAACTAGAAAATCTAATTTTTATATGTGATCACGATTGTCATAGTTAATTTTAAGGTTTATAAAACTTGCATTAAAAGACTGTATGGCAAAAGTAAAAATAATTAATGTTTTGCAATAATTTTTATTAAAAAGAATTTATAAAATTTTTTTAATTTAAAATTTGTATAATAATAATGTGTAAATTTTTAATAACGAAAGATTTAACGAATTTAAAATAAAATAAAAAAACATAAAATAAAATATAAAAATAAAAATAAAAAGAAGATTTACTATAAAAAATGATTTAATGCAATATAAATATTAATAAAAATTTAATATTTCATAATGTAATGTATAAATATAGGAAATTATTATTATTTATAATCAAGAAATATATATCCATCCATTTTTTTTCATTATTCTTAAATATTTTTTTGTCACATTTGCTATACAACTCTCGAAATGTGAAATTTTTTGAGAAACTTGATAAAATATGTTAATATTACGATTTTTATGTAAATACATATTAAAAAATGGGATACGATGTTTGTAGACAACTGAACATTTTCTGAATGCAAATAACTTTTACACTCGTTCCATATAAAAGTATCTTTTTTTCATAATGCATGCAGGATATTTATGCGACGAACAAAAAAAACAATGCATGAGAACAAAGAAAAGAATGGACAATGAATCAAATTAAGCCAAATATATCAAAATTAAAGAAAGTAATATTTCAGTATACGATTAATTATATTTTAATAAATAAAACAAGTAAAAGATATTTATAATTAACAACTAATATTAAAATAAAAAAATTGAATTAAAAGTATTAAACGAAGAAAATAATATAATAAATATCTTACTCATTTCATAAAATATATCTTCATCATCATCGTCTCTCGATTATAAATTAATAATTGCACCAAAGTTAAACGACTTATCTTCAATCATTCGAATTGAAAAAAGAAATCTATCGATTCATCAGCCTATGAATATCTGCATGATGAATCTTATAAAATTGAAATCTTCGAGGCTACAAAACGTTGAGGACAAAATATATTAGAAGTCTCGACCAAAGACTAGCAGGTATATAAACTGAGAGGAGAAGAAGGTTGCACCTGGCATCCTAAACTCACGCCTCGCAGGCTCTTCTGCCTATCCACTCTTCCATTTCTTACAGCCGGTTCGTTTCTTTCTACAATATAATCCCGCGCTCACAGCCAAAATAACAGAAATTGCGGCGAAATCGGTATCCCTTGCCATTCTAGTTCGTTTCCATTGTGGCATTCTCAGGTATTCGAACATGATTGTGATCATTGTGCGATGTCGAAACGCGCATTTTTACGCTTCGAAATCGGCGTGTTGTCGATGAAGGCTCGACTGCCATTTCCTTTTCATTCCCATTCATTCCCATTGGAGTTTAATACTGACTTGGGAATAGCATCGGGTGTCACGATTTCCGGTGTATCGAATCGTTTCTCGAGTTATTTTTTTCGATGAATTTTCATTATTATTTGAGATTACTTTTTATTACTATTATCATATTATATTAATTTATTACAATGGCATAATAAGTAATAAATATACACAATAATTAATGTATTTATAATATAATAATACTCGTTTTCACAGTTCATTTGATGAACTGAATTGAACTTGCAATAGTGATATTCTTTCGATTAATTTTTCTTAATACTCAACATCAGATTTGCCAAAGAAATTCTTACATAATCGAAACGTATATCAAAGAATACGAATTCACTTTATCAAAAATCGCTTGTACATTTATTTACGAGAAGAGATCATGTTATATTGCTCGATAATATCAATAAGAAGAAGGAGATGCGTGAAATTGGTCGGATTGATTGATTATTTGATCGATCAGAAAGTCACGGTCAAATATGAACAGTGGAAATGTCTATTTGGGTCGTTGGATCCATGGGCTTGATCTCTTTAAAAGTTTCTCGCCGCCGATTGACACGTTTCACGCGATAGATCACGCGAATTCTGATTGCGTTGTGTACACGTATCCACCTTCTCTCTACGAGCGCACACGTGTCGATATAAAAGTGTAATAAAACGAAAAAGATCCTCGATCCTCCTTTGACCGCGCCACTGTACTCGCCGTAAAGATCCCGTTTCCTCAGAAAAGTGTTCCTGCATTTTCCAGATTGAATTTTTCCCAGACCACGGGAAGTGAAAACAATTTTCCCTCGGATCGGGATATTAGTACGAATCGTAGGATCGGGAACAGGTGTGCGTAGGCACGAGGGAGGGAGGTATGAAACGCGAAGCCAATTTCTGTTCCATTAAACGGGCATAAAATTGCGGAACACGTATATGCTGATTGAGATTTTCCCGTCAAGTGAGACGCGAAGGAAAAATTGTTGATTAAAAACATCCGAATGGAAACTTGTTTCGATCGATACGACGATTATTTCG
>NW_006263802.1:678173-683629 GCF_000469605.1 Apis dorsata | reverse complement strand
GAAAAAAAAAAAAGAAAAAAAAAAGAAAAATGATGCCCGCCGTTCCTGCACACGCAGAGAGCCGCGAAGCAATTCTTGGTAAAGATTACTCGCGGCTCGAGCAACGAACTCGAAAAGTTGTCCGCCCATGTATCCACCTTAACGATCTTTCTCCGTGGCGGCTCGTAATTATGCATAATCCTTTCTTACCGGTGTATTCCGCCGCGTTCCAGTTCGCCGGCACTAATTAAACCGCGCTGAATGTATTTCGAGCAACATAAACGCTTCATTAATTTCGTTGATTGCAAGAAGCACGGTAGGCTAAGACAGTCCATATTTCTAGGCGACTCGGCGACCGGTCGGTATACTGAATGACGCCAAGTGACGAAGAAAAGCATTCGTTAAGAGAGTTCGCGTTTCTTTCTCGTCGCTCTTGCACAAAACGAGTTCAGAAGTAGAAGAGGAGAGAGGGGAAGAAGTTAGAAGAAAGAGGAGGCAAAAGAAGAAGAAGAAGAAGAAGACGTCTAAGAAGAAAAGGAAAAAAAAGGGTGATTGAGGAGGAGCGTGAGAGGGGGTTGCGAGGAAGAAGAATAAGAGGCGAGACTACGACGCAGGATTGCAGCGATGAAGCAGCAAGTAGGGCGAGTACAGAAACGTGTCTCTGTGCGTGGGATACTTATTTAGCTGAAACTGCTCCTCGTTTCTTCTCCTCGTTGTCTCTCTTTGTTTCAATGGTCCCTGTATACAGGATGGCTTACCAGCCTGATAGTATCACCATCTCGATTTTTATCACCGTCGTTAGCAAAAAAATATTTTACATAGAATAGTTTCGGATACTGTGATGTTATTCTGTGATGTTACCAGTTTTGTACTTTGTTTCGAAAGAAGAAACGCGAGGATCATTAACGATTTTTTAAATGGGATCGTATATTTTTTATTCCAATTGTTATTATATACAATTTAAAACGTAAAATGTCGCTTCTTCTGTCGTTTTCTTGTCTTTTATATAAATTTGTTTTATGAATTCTTCAAATTAGAATTTCTCCTAATCCAAATAAATTATCAAATATTAATAAGCTTTACATACCGTCAAAATATAACTATTCAATCGTCGATTCTATCCGAAAAATTTTTTGCCATCAATAATAAATGGCTATATATATAACCAGATGATGTATTACCCTGTACATCTTGGAATACTAACGATACAGAGATCCTGGTGTACAATAGGAATATAGAGATCACATTCACATATCGAAGCTTACCTGCAAAGTTTTCTCTTCACGTGCCATCTCGTTCTAACCTAGTCGCTTTCGTAAACGGTATAACGTTCGTTGCGTTTCATAAATTAGAAGGAACATTCCTCCAGGGAGGACAAACCCTCCGAAACTCGCCGCGGAAGCAGAAGACGTACTTCCTTTACCGCGTACCTAGTTATGGCCGTAAGGGGAATACGATTGTTTCGCGATGGCATACGTGAAAACGGCGGGATAGCCAACATTCACATAACGATACGCCGAATTGCACGATCTTGTAAACGAAAAATAAACGAAGTGAATTAATTAATCCTGTTTCTGTGTGTCTTTTCGAGGAGAGAAAAAAAGGAGAGAAAAGTATGGCTCGATTTCAGGTATATAATATATATACATACAGTATATGGAGATATAAAATATGATATATGAAATATTTTATGAGATTCCATATTAGATTCGTAAAGGTTTATGAGCAACAATAATTATGATGTGTTTTTTTATCTTTGGAAATTTATTCGCGAAACATATAAGATTAATTAATAAATTTTCTTTTTTATGTTGGTTTATAAAATAGCTGTAATAATTTATAATTGCACAACGAAGTTTTGAATCAAGTTAATTTTATAGGTTACATTGATTCCAGGATACAATTTGGGTTATGTGTATATATTAGGAAGGTTAAATGTTTTATGATGTCAGAACGAGGACATTACATTGCTTTTTTTAAAGAAAGATTGTATTGTAAATTAAATTAGATTGGAAATAATGGTAGTTTTGAAATACTCGATGGAGCAATTTTAGAATAATTTATCACCGTATCGAAGCTTTATATCTAAATGACGTATGTCCTAGTACGATGTGCGCGATGGTGAGGTCGGTAAGAACAGTCGAACTTATTAACATGAAACTCGCATAGAACATAAACTGTGTCATAAACCCCATCATAAGCATTGAAATTAGAGCACGTTTATGAACATTAGTCATCGGAGTGAAATTCAAAGGACTCGGCTCGATCATTGAATAAATGTAGCGAATTCCGCACGAAGGATAATCATTTCGTTTATTATTGTCAGAATCAAATTGATCTCTACAAATAAATTAACTATTGTGTACGAACAAATCTTTACTTTAGTAATCGAACAAAATCATAAATTAAAAATTTAATACAATAATTCCTGAGAATAGGTAGAAATAGATATTTCTATCAATAAAATACAATATTAATTTTGTTAAAACATTTTTAATTTCTTGATAATCGTAAAAGAAGAAGTATATGGTTTAAATATGGTTTAGTTGTTTTATCGTTAAATGATTAGATTGATTAATTTTTTCGGTAAGTAAAAAAAAAATCGAACATTAAAACGTATATTGCGCTGTAAAATCATTTTTTATTCTGATAGATTTTAGTGTGACCGAATATAATGTAAATATTGGATATTGACACTGAAATTATTTTTATATTCCGCAGGAGTCGATATTTTAAAATTAAAATGTTATATAAAATGTTTTTATACTTTTTTGTAGATTCATGCTAGATAGATAATTCAATGCTTTTATAATTTTTCTCGGTATTCTATGAATAATTTTCATTTAGATATTGACTTTGATTTCATAGTTTGTTAATAATTTGTAAGTGTGTATGTGTGTATGTGTATATGCAATGAATCACACAATTTATAATATAACTTTATATAAGATACATGATTATTTAAATTTCGTTATAATTCAATTCAGATAAAAATGATTATATAAATTAATTTTAGTAAAAATAGTGTTTTATTTTTTTCTTTATAAAATATAAAAGATCTTTATTCTTTTTTTCTTAATTTTGATAAAATATTTTATATATTTTAAAATAGTTGAGTCAGCAATGCATCACTGCCACATTTGCAAAAAGTTTATGAATTAAAAAATATCATAAATGACTAACGTAATAATAAGAATGTATAAATATGTTCAGTAGGTCATTACTGAAGATAAGTAATGTAGGTGATCTACTTTTGCACATTATATATGTATCATACTTACATTTATGTATATAAATGTTTAGAAATTAATTAGACTATTTAAATATTAAAGGCGATATTGTTACCAATATTGAATTGTTGCCTGTCAAAATTCTTTGAAATTGAATAATAAATTGTATTCGTGCTTACATATCTTGCATAAATGTGAAATGAAAGATAAAATATTTCATTTAAAATAATAAAATTGATTTTGAAAAAAATAAATTAGCATAAAAAAATTTATAATAAATTCGATAAATAATTTTTTAAAATTTAGTTTCATTCTTTAGATATTTATTTGTAACAAGTCATGTGTATTTTAGTTAGACATAAATATATTAAATGCTCTGTAGTTCAAAAAATAAATACTTCAATTTGATATAAATCGACAAAAACTTACAATGGAATCAGATAAAAGAGTGACCAAACTAATACTTTACTATGTTCATTGCATATACATACACGCACATATCTAACGATTTTTAAAAAAGAGTGTCAAAAAATATTCTACGAATAAAAATAAAATAAAATATTATAGATATAAATATATGTTCGTGAATATTTGATTAAAATGTTATAAGGAAAATAAAAACTAACGAGCGTATTTTTTATTCATTATTTTATTCGTTATTCAAATATACGACGTAGAAGCAAAACTTCAACGATATTTATTTTAATTTTAAAGGATTATTATAAATGAATTACAAAATCGAATTTTTAATTGATTTTTTTTTAATTTCTTTTTTTTTTTAATAAACGTTTTAATACAAATTTTGATATTAATTTTTGCATTTAATATTTTCGACAAATAAGTATTTAATGGCCTGATATTTGGTGATATTGGTTCTTGATTGTATCTATTGTTAAAAATAATATTTATTCGTTATTACATTTATCGTTTCAAAGCTTTACAATATGAAAAACTAATTCGCTCCAATTTTATATTTTTATCATAATTTTTCAATAAAACATTTACCAATTTTATTTGTACAATATCTTTCTATATTTATTCGTAGAATATATCGTTTAATTCATAAATGCCTAATTATTCGCAAAGCATTAATAGTCTCGCTAATTTTAATAGCTTCGACGTATGCTCGAATAATTTTACTCGAAATAAGCTAATACATAATACGTATACATAGCATATAAATTATCCGTTTGGCTTTATTTTCAAGAATACATACAAAGTATTTCATGTATTATATTTTAAATTTTTATATAGAATAAAAAAGATAGATTTAAAATAGATTTACAGTAAGATAGTTAGTAAGAAATACTTGGCAATTGATATTATAATTTAATGATAATTATTTATGAAATCAGTAATTTTTTACGTTTTTAGGTTCGAAATATTTTATTAAAGTCATTATCCTTATTTTTCCCGTATATATAATTATTACATAGTATATGTTAAATAATGAAACAAGGTTTAAAATATAGAACACTATTTTCCAATATCTTGATACTGATTCAGATAAGAATCCGACAACCTACTTCGAAATGTATTCTATATGTATCTCAAACTACAAAAACACTATATATTCATAATATCTATTAAATACAGGTAAACCATATATCAGGCCATTTAAATCAATCACTTTTCAAATACATAACTGCAAATTCACAGTTAATATATTTCAATAATTGTTCATTCCTTATTCGATTACTTATCAAAATCTCGGAATAGCTATTAACCTATATTCTTTATCATTCTATATATTATCTAAATACGAGAAGAAATCACAAACCACATAAGAAAAAAAAATCTTCAACTTTAACCTTTCTCTTTTTGAATTCAATTTCACCTATACGACAGACAATTTCGCAAGAAACAGCCAAAAAATTCGTAATATGAAAATCCTTTTCCAAGAATTTCTCTCTCCCTTCCCTTTCGAATTAGTATCATCTTTGCCAAGTTCCAGGATCCAAGAAATCGGATCGTTGATCGAAATCGAGGAAAGTGGGTAGGGAAAAAACACGGTCGCGGCCGATTTCGCGGAAAGTGAACTTAGCGAAACTATTCCGTCGGGTGGGTGGTGAAGTAGTTAGAAACTAGTTCGACATTCAATTTCTGTCCTTGGGACGATTTGTCCATCACCGGGAAAAGGCGGAACGACGACTTCCACGCTCCACGGATTCCATATCGTGGCCAACGACTCGTATCTGTTAGAGTAAGTTTCCCTTGCCGCGAAAACTAAGTACGAAGTATAACCGT
>NW_006263802.1:665184-678007 GCF_000469605.1 Apis dorsata | reverse complement strand
AAAGCGGGTAGGATTGAGCCTCGAGTTGCGACAGGGGGGAGGGGGAAGGGAAGGGGGAGAATCTCTTTCGCCCTCAGCTTCTCAGGAAATCTGATACGGTTCTTCGTGGTATCGCAAAAAACTTCTCTTTCCCTCTGCGAGTTTCCCTCCCTCCCTCCCTCGCCACGCGAAATACTTTCTATCATCCCAACAAACGTTTCACCCCGGATTGGGGCGAGAGATAAGGTACCGCTAAGCTATTATCCACATTGCTTATTGTCCGTGGCTTCCGCGGAATTGACTGGGAACTGAACTCGCTATTCAATCGTTGATTGCGTAATTGTTTTTCCATTTCGCCATTGCAATCTGGATTTCCCTTCTTCGCCTTATTCCCTGGATTGGCTCGAAGGGCAAGAAAATAGGAAGGATAAGGCGGTGGGGAGAGAAAAGAAGGTTTGTCTTTGATTAAAGTACTCGTGTAAACTCGTGTTTGAATATTCAATCATTTTCAATCTCTAATATATTTGAATATCTATCTATTAGATAGTTTGACATCGCGATATAATAGGGAAATGAGGAGGAATATGAGATAGGATGGAAAAGAGATATCGATGTTTTGAATATTTATGACAAATGATTTTTTCGCAAGCAATTATTATATGATTGTGTATATTAATTTGAGTTTGGCTTTATTTAAAAGAAAAATCAAAAATTCTGTAAGATCCACGATTCTATTTTTCAAAATTTTTTAGTTAATCGTTTCATTTATTACTATGAAACTCCTTGCACCAAAAAATAAAATAGGTATCTCTTAATATTTGTACTTCTATCCTCGGAACGATTGAAAAATGAGAAAAATCCTTGTTATTTTTTTCCTTTTCACGGAAAAGTGCGACACAAGTAAGGGAATACTGAAGTTTGAGATTCTTGAAATTCGTTTACCGCACTTTCGAAATCCTCTTAAGGGATACGTTCCTCGCGGAGAGGTAATTTTTACACGATTTAAGATGACAAAATAAAACGCGGGAAAGAACTGGTTGTTACGGTTGTACGCAAAGAGACGCGTACTTTTGTGCAACCGAGCAGAGATTTAACGCGAAATTCAGCCGTGTGCATACATGGTGAGGGGGTAAGAGTGACAAAGAGAGAGAAACGTGCGCTTTTTCGACGATGGAGAATCGATTGGACACCACCTCGCCTCTTGCAAGTCACAGTAAACAGAAAGTAACGCCGAAACTCTCTCTGCCGCAATAACGAATAACGTGGAGTCAAAATTAAAGACGCGTATATAAACATGAAGACTAGAGATCGAGAGGATATTGCTCTGCCCTGTTTGCTGCAAATCGCTAATCAGAACTATCTCATCTGTGTGCGCTATTTTCGGAGGCCAGAGCAATTTTAATTAAAACATGCCGTGCGTTTTCATTAAACCGCCGCGATATATACTCGCGGAACATACGCCAGATTTATGCGGAGGGAAAAAAATGTACGCGTCACACGACTAGAATGCCTCTTTTTCATAACATTTCTAATCATAGCCAAAGGAAAAATATCGTGGAATTAAACGAGGAGAATGAATTATTTTGCAAAAATAGAATAGCAGATATACAGATTGCGTTATTGTTACGAATATTGATATTGGTAAATAATTAAATTACTAGAGAGTATAATGAAATAGCTGTAAAAAATAAAATTATAATTTATCTCAAGAATTTAGATACTAAATTAGATATTAAATATTTTCATCAATTTTATTTCGATAGAAAGAGGTATATACTCATGATATCCTATTATAGCGATATGAAATATTGGTTTTAATTTATAGAATATTTTTAGAATATTGAATTTAATTTGCGATAGTGATTTATTTCATGTGATTTAATTAAAAAGAATTGCCCGATGTTCTCATTATATATAAATATATTTGTTCAATATAAAATAACAACTGCCATTTTATAACAAAAATTAATTATTTCATTAGCTCGCGTTATTATTAAAAATTCTCATTAAATAATTGAATTTATTCAAATTACCTATTGCCTATAAACTTCTATAAAGTCTATCCTGCTACAAAAAAATTAAAACTCTAATTTACTTTAAAATCCAAGTATCAAGTATCAATTTCACTAATCCCATTTCAATTGCAAAAAATGGTCCATCATAACAGGTGAATATTTCAACGTGAAGTCACAAATTCAATAATTCCAACATTCCAACATTACGTTTCATAAACTGCTACGATCGATGCGCTCCTTTGAAAGATCATAACCGAATCGAAAATTGAAAAGAGCAAACCAAGCAGAGAATTACGTCACGGCGGGAGGGAAACCGTAACGACAGAACGATCCTGTAATGAGTATGTAGGTTGGCCGGTTCTTTGCTAAAGGGTACGCGTTACGCTGAAGTACCATACTGTCTGCGCAAATCCAATTTTACGAGGCTCGATCCCAGCGGATCGAAGTGCATCGCCTACACCAGGGGGGATGCCACGCAATACGCCGGTCTCTGGCATGACGGAAGCTGAATTCCACGGGGAGTCCGAGCTTTTGGCGACTTAGCTAGGCAAGCGTGGCTGGCCTTGGATAGCGGCCTCCCAGCCCGGTGTTGGATGACTGGGGGCTGTGTGTAGCGAGAGGAGGGACGGCAGGAGGGTCAAGACGAAAGAGGAAAGGGCCGAGATACGCTGGAGGGCGGAGAAGCGGTCGAGAGTTGCCGGCAGAACCGATCCCGTGCTATCGTCGGCAGACGTATAGCCCCTCCGCCTTTGAGGGCTTCGTGAAAAAGAATCGTATACAGAGAGAAAGAGGGAAGAGGGCTGGAGGCAAAAATCGTGCGGAAGTGTACGCTTCCACAAATAACTATAGTATTTTACAGTTCTCCTCGTCTTCGGCCATAACTGCCCGGGTCATACGGTATCATAAATCTCGACCCTGTAACTTTCTTTTACGCTTCGCCAGTGATATCGTGGAACGATGTAAACTGAAATTTAAAAATCTGTCCATCTGTATGATCGTTAGACGTTAGATTGGAAAACTCGGTCTTTCCAACGTTACTTCGCTCCTCGTTCATTTTTAACTGCACTTTCGTTTTTCTCTTATTCGCGCGTATCGTCTTTTTCCCTCTCTTATTTCCCTCTCTCTCTCTCTCTCGCGCTCTTTCTGCCTCTGTTACTGCTGGATATTCTCTCTTTGCGTGCATGTGCTATTAATGTATAAATGGGAATGTTGTTAGTTACTAATCGCAATGACAGTCGTAGAGAAGTGTGCACGCGTTCGTTCTCGCCTAGAGTGCTTAACGGAGAGCTGATTTTGCAACTTTTCTAGGACAAAGGTGCATTCGTAATTTCGGAAGTTGTAACGAGGCTGCTTTGAATTTTGATGAGCCACGGATCGGACACCACCGTTCCAGCCTTTCCTTCGTTCCCGGCTCAAACTGCGACCCGACATTCGCGCTAATTTCAACCGTCCCACGTTCGATCCTCCTTCCTCCGTTTTATCCTGATTACAGTCTTAAATGCCACTATTAATTAACTCTCTGCATATGCCACTCCGGGTGTCGAGGGATAACTGACGCTTCCCAAACGTGTTTTTAACGCCAGGCCCGACTTAAGTAGAATTTTATATCCTTTCCCCTTTCTAAGAAACCAAATAAACTCGTCTCCTTTATTGGATCGGTGTTGTATCGTTCTTTGTGCCCGGCAATTCTAGCAATTTCAACCGGGGAGGATAAAAAAAGGAAACGCGGAACGTAACGTTATAAAGCGCGACCGTATAGACGCATCCACGAAGTTGAACGAATCGCGTAAACTGATTTGCATGAAAAGAATGTAAATCGTTCGGACAAAGCAATTTAGGCGGCGGCTATACATAACTCCGTCGTATCAGCCGCCGTTTTAAAAGTAGACAGCTCGCTCGACTTCCGTTAAATCGCGCTCACAATCAGTCGTTGCAATCGACGAATTGCGGTTGCGCCGGCCCTGGAACACTCTTCGTGTGGGGGGTAACTACCAACTCACCCTACTCCCTCCCCCCGCTGCACTTCAACCACGAAACACACACACATACACACACACTCGTTCAACGCAACTTCGCGAGATCGCGTATACGTGCATGCATCGCCACGAGTTCGGTCGAGGTAGTAAGTCGAGTGCTTTCGTGTATACGCTACTGAATAAGTGGCAGCGTTCGTGTTGGTGAGAAATTCGAATGTGTGGCGGCGGCATAGTACGAAGATCGGTCGGCAGTGGCGCCACGCTCGTGGCCGAGCGCACTCACAGCACAGACTCCGTACAGCCGTAGCGCCATCGAGTTTCGCTTTTCGTCGTTCTCGGTACGTCGCTGCGGGCCGTGTAGCCAGACGACAGTTTGCCCTGTGTGCCTGGACGGGGCGGGTGTAATTTCGATCGTTCGCGTGGTGACGTTACACACGTTTTCGGAGCGGTATCGCGTGAGAAAAAAGTGACATTAACGGTTTCGTATCACGGTTGCACGGGATAAAATTGTTCGCACGCGTACGAACTCGACACATGAAGAGAAAAATAATTGGTGCAAAGTGGACGAGGAAAGAAGACGCAAGTAGAACCGGCAACGATTCAAGGAATGACCCCACATGATCGTTTGCGGTCACACGACGCTTTGACGAGTCGCGATACGACGCGATGATATCTTCCAGGTGTTTATTATTCCCACCTTGACTACATCACGCGTGGATTTTTTTATCGCCTCTTGTCCGTTATCTGATTAGTGTGTTCGGTGTGAAAGAAAATCAAAGTGTTTTAAATCGAAAGGGAAAGAGCAAAGGAGAGGAAAAAGTTTTGTAGTTTTGTTTGTTTACTCCGGTTCGTCGCACCACGAGAGTCATGGGTGATGTGTACACGCTAGTTAGTGACCTGCTCGTGAAGGATACACCCGCGGACAGAAGAAAAATCGACCTGACCACGCCACTCGCAAGGGTAAGTCTGCTCGACTTATCTTCTCGTTAGTTTTCTCTTACGATACTCCGTGTTTGTCATTCCTTCGTTTATTACGCGGCCTCGTGTTCTCCTCCGCTTTGTTCTGTTTCGATCTCGGAAAATTAAGGATGGTATCACGGCCGGAGGCGAGGAAAAAAGACCACTGCTAGGGGTCGAGACGAAGTATCAAAAGAGAGAAAGAGAGAAAATGGCTATTGTGGTCTCTCGATCCTTTTTCTTCGAATACTTCTGCTCCGATTTATGCGCGTTCTCTTTCTCTCTCTTGCTCTATCCTCCTCCGATCCGTACGCGCGCTTTCTCTTCGTCTCTGTCACGTTCCGTTCTCCTTGCTCCGTTCTTGACTGGTTCGAGAACTCGGCGTCGTTCTCTCATCGTGTTCTTTTTTTTTCTTTCCCCCTTTCTTTCTTTCTTTTTCATCGTTCGGAGCAAGGTGACGCCTCGAAGTTCGACGAATCGAAATGTGCACGCCTAGCGCGTTTAGATTATTACACTCGACGAGAGGCCGCTTTGTGCCAGGCATTGAATCACGTACGCGGATGAAAGATTAAAGTCGGAGCGCGCGTGCGACGATTGAAGGTGGATCGTCTTTTTGGCGCGATCGAACTGTCAATCGCAACCAAGGGATAGAACCTTGGGTAAAGACGGATCGAAAGTGTCAAACTCAGCTGGTGGGAGAATGGTGCTCGAGAAATCTGAGACGGTTCATCATCGATCATCGAAATAACTCTCTATTTGACTTTTCTAATCGGATCGGAATTCAATACGTTTCTTAATCGATTAACGTTCCTCGTTGATGAATTTATCATTGATGAAAGAAACTGGAAATCCGTTTGGTATTAAAAATTCGTTCTTTCTATGTTGCTGATGACATCATAATTATATTTACCAATGTAACAGACGCTGCATTATGTGTTTGTATACGTTCGTACTACAACAAGTTGTACCGACATCATCGTATACGTAGATGGAATATCTATAAATAAAGTAGTTTTTTATTTGATTATCTTTGCGTGTTGTAACAAAAATTTCTCGGAATGATTCGTAACTTCGTTAGCTTTCGTTTTCTTTTTATTATTATATTATTATGTATTCTTTTTTTATACACATAACATTAATTAACTTCTATATTTGAAATGTTATTACGTTAAAATTTGCATAATAGAAATTATGCAATAATAGGATAAATAGTTAATTTATTTATATATAGTTAATTTCATTATGTATTATATTCTGTATATATCGTGATCATATAGCAACAATTATTAAATCTTTTTTCAATTAAAAAAATATAAATGAGACGAAGTAAAAAGGTTATTTATAATCGTATTTTAAAAGATTATTTTAAATTGAATAGTTTTAAAAACTTTTGTAGACTGTTAATTAAACGTTTCAAGAATAAAATATACATATAGTATCTTTTGTTAATCATAATTGAAACTATACTTATTTTATTCCTGATGTTTAATTGAACGTCTAATCGTAATAAGCAGATTCAGAAATCAGAATAGATTTATTTTCTTTTTTGAAAATAAGGGAAATAAACAATGTAGTTTTGTAAATACGCAATTATTAATTATTATCTCTAAAATAATCATAATTTATATTTGTTCTTTTCAAAGATTGGATAATAAGAAACTGAATAAGAAATTGAATAATAGAATCATCAAAATTAAACTATTTATTTCACTGAATCAAAGATCTCGTTAACTAAATTATATATAACTATATATAACTTAAAACTATTGATCTAATTAAGTTAATTTTTTGTTTCATTTAATATTATTTAATTTAAATTATAATTTGAATTATTTATTAATTTTAGAATTCGATATTATTAATAAAGTATCGTTGATCATCTGAAGTTTATTAATTTCTTCTTATGATTTTATATTTTATTTTATAAAATATTATTTTATTATATTATCATAAATTTTTTAAATATATAATATAATGAAATAGATATATAAAGTAGGTATTTATAGACGGTAGAAATATAAGAGATTTCTTTCTTATTATCCAATCTTTTTAAATCATCAAAATTTAATTAGCTTCTAAAACGTATATGATTTTATTACATTAATAATTAATGAAAACAATTTGACCTATTTCGATCAAAGGTCTAATTAATCAAAAATGAGAAAAATATCACATTTAAAATTCATCCCTTTCGTTTCCTTTCTCTCTCGTACATTTTTTATCCGCATAACAATCAATCAGTATATTAAACGATAAAAAAGTATCACGAAACGTTGAGTACAAACTTTTTTGCTGCCAATCCATTTGAGAAAATAAAATTCTCGTTCTCCTTCACCATTATCATTTACATCTACTTTTTCCGTTCGTAGCTGTTAATTACACAACGAATTTCTTTCTCTTTCTCGAGTCCTTTTCTTTTCCATCACGTATATTCGTGACATCGGGAATAAAAACGATAAGTACCCGTAGCGTAAGAAAGCATAATAGTTTCCACTGAGCGATCCGAGATTGCGAGAAGGCATGCAAACTATCTCGAGTAGCCCGAGTTATTCGAGGCTTACTATTGCGTTTTCGAATTGCTGTACTTCGTTCCTCTCGTAAGTTTCATGGAAAGTAAGGCAAGGAACCGAACACGGATAGAAACAGGGACTCGAAAGTGGAGGTAGCGGAGCTAGTTTCTTAACGGCGCATAATAATTATTGTGTTGTCGTATACAGAGGCACGAGGCTTTCGAGAAGTTTATTACGTCGGTGGAAACGAGCTCGTTGAATATTCGACCAGATCTTATTCAGAATTCCGCGACACGATCGTCAAAAATTCGACGAGCATGAACAACGTCCGCCCCGGGCTCTCTCGGAAACTCCGTGATCGTGCAGATTAAATATTAATCCGGGCGGTGTTCGGTATTCGGGTAACAATAGCGGGGGATTCGCCTCCTGTTACATCAATATTAATTGCCTCATCAACGTGTTATCGGCACCTTGGAGAATTTCACTTTGGATCCGAAGATTCAAGTGTAGTGCTACACCCCCCCCCCCCTTTTCTCGGTTTAAAAAGGGGGTAATTATCGTGAGAATTATACGCGTGTGATGCCTCTTTTGAAATTTCTACTTGCACGGGTATTTTTCATTCGGTTCGTTCTTTTATTCGCGATGTGTGACGTCAGATTGGGTAACCATTTTTATACGAGCGACACAGCAAATTGGCCTATATACGAATGTATATGCATAGTCGACTTTTGCACGCGAATTAATAGGCAAATATTCGATTTGTATGTTTACGGAATTCGACGGAATGTTTATATCGAATCGTAAAACGAAGTGATATATTACGTATGATTTATGTATTCATAATATTCGACAAAATCGTTGGTTTATGAGCTTTAGATAATTAATTAGCTATCATAATTAACGAAAATTCTGTTTTCAATGATACTTTGTGCGTGTTTTCATATAAGATTTCATATAATCAATTATATGAAAATAAGGAGCAACTTCTTTCTTTTTAATCAGAAATATCATTTTGAGGGAGTGAAATCTTGAAATTTCAATATTTCCATTTTTATAATACAACTTTTTAATAATATTAGAATAATATTTTAAATATAAAATTTATTATTCTCTTGTAAAAATATTTTCAGTTATATTTAAAGAAACTTTTATCTCTATTATCGTTCAAATAAAAAGCGGATGAAAAGCCGATTTCTTTCTTAAAATAAAAAAAAATCACGAAGAATGAAAAACGGCAAAATCTTTAGATTGGTCCAATAAAATTATTTTGATTTAACTTGTCGTGTATCAATCACATATTTCTTTGTTATTTGAAATTCTTCTGATAAATACCAATCTCGTAAATATATCAGTATATATATTGCAAAGAGATAACAAGTTAATGAAGAATAGTCGTATTACCATTTCTATGATTTTTGAAGCTGAGATAACGCGACCCAAGTCTCTTTTATGTTTTCAAACTTTTCTTATCGGCGAGTCGACTCGCACTTAACCGTGAATTAGCTTAACTTGGAACTAATTTTTGTTCCTTCGCTCGCTAACCTAACGATAATTGAATTAACAGGGGGAAAAGGGATTCTCGAGCCTCGGTTTCCTCCTTTTTTCTTTCCTGGTAGGGAAAAATTACACCTGAACCTTAGGGGTAAATAGAAATGAAATGGAACGAAATGATGGAGCATTATCTTGCATTAATGCATCCAATGGCACACTACGAGAAGCTAGGGGAGCTCGCATATGTCACTTATAAGCTTTCCACATAGGAGGTGGTGTGTTTAAGACCGCACATGGCGCTCTTGTGATTGCGTCCCTTGCACCGCTTTTGTGTCGCGTCACAGTCGTTAATAATGCGTAATTAATAACCTTCCTGGCTTGACACATTTACACCCTGCTGTTAAAGGAATCAAAAGAAATTAACGTATTGAGAATTGAATTATTTTTGTCGCGAAGATTTGTAGTAACAGATGAGATTGACATTTATGCAACGATGTTATGTTGCAATATTATTTGCATAATTTGTATTATGAACACGTTGATAATGTGGATATACAAATTGATATTTGGTAGGTTCGCGATCATTTGTCATGGAAACTCTGCAGGCGAAAGACTTGTGTTCGTGTATGTTATAGAGTGTTGATTAGCAATTAGTGTAATCGAATTATCGATTAAAAATGATTAACATACACGCGGCTAATTGCACATTAGATTGAATAGAATGTTTTAAGCGTTTTAATTAGATGGTTATATATCTTATGCGAACTATACGAAATAGTATATGAAGTCATTTATTCTTTAATTTACGTTTCATATGTTTTTTTATCTAAAACCTTTAATTTCTTCGATGGTAAAAAGATCTTCATATAATTTTCGATAAAGTAGTTTAACAATTTTTGCATGTTTACATAATTTTCATTTTCAAATAATGAAATTATGTATTTTTATTCGCTTTAATATATTTATAAATGAACAGTTTTAGTAATTTTGAGTTCCGGCCTTGCAAAATTTAGAAAGTATGATTTTATTAAAATTTGACTCTAGAATACAAATATATTTGTAAGAAAAAGATTATTCAATTTAATAAGAAACAATTTCATAGAAATTAATTTTATTTTATATAATATAATTTTTCTTAAAATTAGAGATAGTTAGATAAAGATAATTAAAAAAAATATAAAAATAGAATAATTATACTACTATTGATTTTATCATTTGTTAGGTTATTATTATATATAATTAAACTCAACAAAACTAATTACTCTTTTTGTATGAAAAGTTTTCAGAAAATCTGAAAAATCTATCAAACGATTATAAAAAAAGCAATAATACTATGTTAAGCTTTTTATAATTACATCCCCTTCCTTTTTATTCGATCGTTGAAAAATACATTTAACCCTCGTAATGAAAGTTTCATATAAATATCGTAAGGTCAGGGGTGGAAACTATTCTTCTTACACTCATAGCCCGAAAGATAATAAAAACTCATTAACGTATAATATTAATGAAACTACGTGATGATTTTAAAAGTTACGCTCTTAAGAGATGGCTCGCACAAAAGGGGATGAAATTATAGGGTACAATCTCGAAACGAAGCCGGTAGAGGAAGACTCAACTTTTCATTTCGGATTTACTCGTCGTAAATTAGACGAAAATAGCAAAGTAGAGAATACTTTTAGTATCCGCGCCACTAACATAACTATGGCGTAAGACAGTCTTGCCTGCCTACGAAGTACTCGCCGAGGACAAGCTAGACCGGTACTACCGCTTTTTCTCCCCTTCTCTCCTTCTCTTCTCTCTCTTCCGTGAGCGCACAGCCTCGCATACACGCGCGCAAACACACGTACATATGTACACAGACTCGAAGCAGAAATGCTCGACCATTCTTTCTTCTGCCTACCTGGTCTCTTTTTCAAAGGCTGGTGTGCTCATGCAGTGTGCAGAAGATCGCGCGCTGCTTTCTATCGTGACTCGTGTAACTCGAGGGCATAATAATTATCGCAAAACGACGATTCAGTTATGACTTCGATATCTCGGATGCACTTGGATGCACGCGTAGCCGATATCGTTGTTCTCTCGAGGAAAGTGTTTCGCGTGCGCACTTCGTCTTATCGACTTTAAACGTATCATCTTTGACCCCGTATTCAGGGCATGCCGGCGTTAAGGATGCAGGCGGTCTTGAAATTTTACCGCCGCTCTCTGCCCACCTACCACGGTATCAATAAGATGATATCTCGATGTTCCATGTGAACGCGATTCGAATTCGACGTTACGTTTCTAGAACTCGAGAGTTCGCTTTTTATTTTGGGCCATGATAACGTCTGTAGGTCACAGTCGTTTCGATAAGAGAGTTGACACAAAGTTAAACGATAACCGACACGGTGACGAGCTCGTGATTGACGAAATTGGAAGTAAACGCAGAATTTTTTTATCGGGATTTATTCTTTATACAACTTTATACAACAAATAGAGTATCGTTTAAACATTTTATCATACATGAATCGGATAACAAAAATTTCATTTCGATAATAAAAAAATTCGAAATGATTTTTGTAATCGAATTAATATAAAAATTATTTAAATTATACGCGATTGTTATTATTTAAATTATATGAGGTTGTTATTCTTGGAAATCGAATTAAATTTGGATAATAACATTCGTATATCGTATGCTGTGAAAAATACACAATATAATCAAACGCGAAATTGAAGCATCAATACAGATTATACTCACGAACTCTTATACGCACTCGAATCGATAAATGTGTGTTGATGATACGAAAAGTTAAGGCTCGCATCGATGAAATACATTAATACGCGCATATCCAATCGTTGAACGAATTCAATGAACGAGTTGTAACGTGTACGATCTTGAATCGGCTCTGGAGGCCGAGATTGCAGCTATTGAAGCATCTCTTGGAACGTGCTTTACTTTTTTTATGCGATTAAGAACGAGCAATCGGATCGGCACCGCTTTAATCTGTAACTTGAGTTATCGTACCGTTGTCGAGATAGATTAGCAATTCCATTCGATTGGAAATGGAGGAATTTTGTCGTTACCTTATACGCGACGACTTCTTAACTTTGCGCAATTCAAATAGGATGAAAGCTATAAGATCGATGAGATTTAATATGGGATTATAGCAGGAATCTGTTGTTTTGTTAACGAGAGAGATCTTATTTTTATTCTTTTATTAGGAGATAAATTTAGCTTCTATCATTAAAATTTATTAAATTTTTAACTTTGAAATCGAAAGACAGAAAGAGAGAAGAAATGTGTAAAAATATTTTAAGAGAATTATTTAAATTTTATATTAAGTTATATTAATAAATATATTTCACACTCAAAATAGAATATATTTCGATATCTCGAATTCTTTTTCGAATATCTGATTATTCAAAATCCTCTTAATTCGATTATTCGAGTATGATTACTGAAAATCGATAATTTAAAATTACACAAAAAAATTAAGTATAGATAATGGAAATGCATTTTCATAAAATATTTTCATTTTACTTATATATATTTTAGTTATATATATTATTCGAATTAAACTTTTTATGAATGATTTAAAAATTAAATTTCTTCTGACATATTATCGAGGCAATAAAGAATTATAAAATTATGGTAAAAACAAGTATTTCATAGCATTGCTTGATTAATGGAAGTGAAGCAGAAATTAATTTCTGCCTGGATTTTCATCTCACTGGAAAGCATACTTTATAAATTGTTTAATACTTTCGAAGAATTTATATTTTTTATAATTAGAATCAATTATGATAAACTTCGTTAATAGAGAAGCCAATATCGAATAAAGATTAATTGTCAGCGAATAATTATTGTCTTGCGTTAATCGTATATACAAAAAAATAGTTCGATACGGTGTTGGCTGCT
>NW_006263802.1:663422-664949 GCF_000469605.1 Apis dorsata | reverse complement strand
AGAGAGAGAGAGAGAGAGAGAGAGAGAGAGAGAGAGAGAGAGAGAGAAGAAATTGAAAATTTTCAAATGGAAGTTATTAGACTTCATCGATATCGAATCCGTTCGTCTGTGTAAAGACTTTACTTCCATCCATTTCTATATTGGTTTCTCTCCCCCGCCCTTTCGCAGCTCGTTCGTCTAAGAGCTGCGGTCTTATAGTGGGTAGGCAAGAAAGAGCAGTTGAAAAATTTGAATGGCTGAACTCCTGGCGCTCATAAATCTGGAACAATTCCACGATAAAGGAAATTCCTTCCTTTTCTTCCCTTTTATCGGTTCACTTTTTCCCCTCGCGCTTCACCGCGTTTAAGTATGGTTTTGTCGGCCGGGCAGACGCGAGCCCTTCAATGGCAAACTTTCGTTCGCTCAACATCAAACGATGGGTTTCTAACTCGGAGGCGTTTTAATTACTACCCTCGCGGTAATCTAACGTCTTTCTTTCCCTTCTTTTTCTTTCTTTGTTTTTTTTCGGGAAGAGGGAAAAGTTGGATGAATCGTTCAAATTGACGCCCGACGATGTCTCTAAGTCGATTAATTTTTCGATTTTCCCCCGTTTATCGAGCTTTGGCAGCGCTGTCTAGAAAATAAATTTCACCCTATAAGCCGGAACAGTTATTATAGATTTTCCGCGATATTCGATAACACAGCCGTATACACGCCGCGCGAAGACATAAATTTCGAACCCCTCAACCTCTCTCTCGACAATCCCATTCACGACATCATGAAGAGTATTCACTTCGGACGTTATACATAGATTCCCCGACGAATATTTCCCTATTTACGCCAATTCTCTATCCTTCCGCGAGTTTAAACGCAATGTATTTATGGCTTTTTGGAATAATCCAATAGAAAAATTGAGAATGGCCGAAGAAACCAAATGTTGCAGATTCTGTATTTGTATGGATCGATGTCATTGTATGGTCAATGTATCATTGTATTAGTGTATTAATTATATTTTTGTAAATGGATAAAAAAAAAAAAGGGAGGAAAATGAACAGAGTTTTAGAATATAAAATCTCGTTCTTTGGATCTTTTTATACGATAGTTTATTAATTAAGAATGAACACGAACTTATGTGATCTTTTATTATAAAAAAATCTTTTGATTATTCTCTTAATTTTTGAGTCGTAATTGATTTGATGATTATTTTATCATTTGTTAGACAATATGAGTCTACGCTTCGCAAGATATTTTTCATTAAAATAAAAATTCTTCTTCCATTTCCATTAAAAATATAAAAACATACATATAATAAGAAAATACATACGCATAAAAATTCATTTTATTTTATTTCAATTATTTATGTATATTTATTAGTATTCGAAACTTGTGATTCTCTATTAATAATACCAGTTAAATGACGCGAGAAAATTCAAATCTGCAGATTAAATCCTTGAACTTTGAAAGGAAAGGAAATCGAGAGATAAGTCTTGCTAAGATTAGTCAGAGCATCAACCTGTGTCTCGTCTCGACGCGTCCTTCAATGTAGCA
>NW_006263802.1:661063-663139 GCF_000469605.1 Apis dorsata | reverse complement strand
TTTTTTTTTTTTTTTTTTTCCGAGACATAGTGCATGCAAGTGCACGTACGTAACAGTACAGTGCGTGCACGTCGTTCTGGGAGCTCATTAATGTTTTCAAGATGGGGATGTGGCCCCTTTGACCTTTTAAAAAACGACTATACAGACGAAAAAGCAAAGCGCGAGCAAGTGGAGCCAGGGGAGAAAAGGTAAAAGCACGTCTGAAATCTCTGAAGGACACTAGACTTGCTGCTTCCCTCGGACTCCATGCGCCGCGTACGCAATGAAAGAGTAGAGTCTTCTGAAAATACTAATGACCGATGTTGCTTCCTTAATTAAGCTGTGTCTCGTTACCATTCGCGACACTGTACTGTTACAGGATTTGTCTCCGAGACGTGAGTTTCTTTCTATTCATATGGGAATAGAGACAATATGAGTATATACACATTTGCTGATGATACGGTTTCTCTTTTGTTCCATGGAGATTTTGCAAACCTTAATATCGTGGAAAAATTACCCCACAATCAGAGTTCCACGTTGCTTTTATCCTATGTAAATGTATTTGTCCTGCAACAACATTTAAACAATAATTTTGAAATATCGCAATGTAGATATAGTGAAATATTTAGAATAATAGATAAAAGATTAAAATATAGCTATTAAAAAGTTCTCTTTTTTCGTCGAAGCCTTGAAAAAATGCTTCGTAAAATTACACTATAATCATCTTGAAACGAAATCATGAGGAATCAGTGATCCTGTAATATTGTAATCCTCTAATGAGGAGCTTTGGAGCATTATCAATGAAAGAATCCATCGTGATCTTAAAACCTATTTATGGTATTTTAAAAATTTCAAAATTTATCAAGCATAATTGTTTATCTAATCAGCTCTAATCATTCAGCTTATGAAAATATTATTATCAAATACGTTCGTAGATTCGAGAAACATTATCCACATACATAATAGATTATTTGTAAGTTAATCTCCTATCCAAATCGTTTGGTTAATCCAAATGGATTAAAGGAAAAATTTATATGAGAAACATACATCCCTCGAGTATACGTATAATGTAATCGATATATAGGGTACGTCAAACGCGTTCTTTTCGGTAATTGAAATGGAGTTTTACGATCGGATGGTATTTGATGCATTTTCCGCGTCATTTGTAATGCAATCTCTGGACGAGGTTGCGCGAGGCTTGATGGGAAGCAGCGTGTTTCGCGTAACACGTTATGGAAATACGAGCAAAATTCCAGGGGAAGCAAATTTTTCCAGGGCTCGTGGCCACGATATTAAAGTTCGACAGGATGGAGAGGGAGATGCACGCGCGTGCATCCTCGAACACAATTGTATCTCGCCAGGTATCCGCCAAGTGGCGTTTATTCGGGATACACAAACGAATTTCTCGAATATCTCGTCGAGGCAACGTCACAAACCCCGACTTGTGCGTCTCTCGTTTTGTAATCCGCCCCCTTTCCGCTTTATGCGGCGCAACTGGCGAGAGGTATCTCGTATTTCGATCTTGAACGACCGCAGATGTCCCGCAGCGTAGTTGTGTCCCGTCTTCCCGTTCCTTTACTCCGTCTTGTGGTTGCAAACTGCCAAACCGCAGATCGTCTGAAAAGAAATCGTTCTCGCCGCTCCGGTTTCCATCGATACACCGAAAATAAAACCTGTGAAAACGTGTGCTCCCCGTATCTGGATATATTCTCCCTCCACAGAGGAATAACAATGCCGGCGTAATCCGGTTATTCGAGTAGCTCGTACAGCAGCGTTATCGTATCGATTTTTCGCTTAACGACGTTCCCTGTCGCCAGATACGAAGAGCTTTAAACGCCCCCGTTTTCGTTGATCGCGACGATTCAACCGTTTCCACCGGCTCCTGTGTGCAACAGTGATTATTTCTCGGGGAAAAAAGATAGCATAAATTCTCGTGATCGAGCGTGGCCGCTCCCTCGTTGCGTGCTCGCCGATCATCGAGCGTTGGTATCGGTTTCGCGAGTTCTAATCAAAAGTGGTGTACGTATATGCACTTCGAAATTGATGGTATAACTTGCTGTTCCACGTGTATAGCAATCTTGGTTGCGACGATCCATT
>NW_006263802.1:648804-660979 GCF_000469605.1 Apis dorsata | reverse complement strand
ATGTATATATATATATATATATATATATATAGTGTTCGATGAAGAATCATATGTGAGGATCGAGGGTAAGGTTCTACGTTGAAAATAAGTTCAGAGGAAAAGATATTTTTTCATTTGAAGCTTCGTTTTCGAGAAAATCAGGTTTACAAACTTGTTGTTAAATGCACGCGAGTTTATCGATTCTATTTAATGTGTTTCAATTCTTAGTTTCACAAACAATTTTATTTTCTTTGCTTATTTCCGTACATATTACTTTCTTACATTCAATTAGAAATCAGCCGAATTCAGGCGTATTTAAAAATTTTCCAAATTTGATTTCATACGAGTAGATTTAATTTTTTTTTCTCGTCATCATTCTTTGTATCCTTAGATCTATATCCATTAATTGTTAAATGCATTCGAAATGTACCATGCATCGCGCGGACGTACATAGTTGGAACTCATTCGAAACGCGGTATTCGCGACGGACACGAATATCCGGGTTCGAAAACAAGCGGATATTAAGAAGTTGGATAATTTCCGCGTGCTGAGAGATAGAAAATATCGAAGGAACAGCGAGGCGCATCCGCGATATCATCGAATGGCCGAGGCATTGGGCGTCGTCCATGCATTTCTCTCATCGGGTGCGAGTTCAATAAAACGGCTTCGGTTCCGTGACCGGTATCTCAGGGATGGCGACCACCTGTCTCCACCTCTCTTTCTCTCGTTCATACCTTCTCTTTTCTCGCTTATTCGACGATTGATTGGAAGCACATGCCACCTATAACACGGCTGTCTAGGCTGTTAACAATTTTGGCACGACTCCCTGGAGGCGGCCCTCCTCGTGTCCAGCGGCTCCCTTTTCGTTTGCTCGCCCCCTTTCATTCGCTCGTTTCGTTTCGTTTCATTCGCCTACTGTTGCACCACCCGACGTCTGCCCAAGTTTCTCGATTCGAGCCGACAATAAAAACGTTTGATATATATTTCCGGTGTTTACGAGGTGGCCGGCGATGTTTCGAGTAATTTCATGTGTTGTTTCTGCACGATATCGGCCGCTACGTGAGGAACATGTTTGAACAGAGTTATTAACGCTTTCGCGGTTGCGTCCAGCGTTTTTCGGTTTATAGCGGAGGAAAAGTCTGGATGGCGAACGGTTATGAAAAGAATATTTGTCGGTTATGGGCTTTCTAATTGAACCGGTTGTTGGCGTGCGGGAATTGAAGTGGGTCTATCTCGAAATTGTATATTTTCGAAAATTGTGTTGTTTCACGCGATAATAAATATTTGTTGTATTCGCTTTCGTCGATGAAAAAATTGACAGGTTTTAAGATATGATTTTTTTTGTTATAGAAAAGTCTAATTAGAAAATGTGACTTATTCAAGTTTTTCTCTTTTGATTTTTTATAATTTTATTATTTTTTTTAATGTATTGCATGATTTCTGTTAAAAATAAATTATTCCATTATTTAAAAATATTAAAAGTAATTGATTCCTTTAAATTAACTTTTAATTATGATTGATATGATATGATTGATTTTATGATAATAGTATTACTTTCAAACTACATCGATTTCGTTAAAATATTTATATATATATCAGTATTGATCATCAATAAATAATTCTTGTAGAATATTATTTTCGAGTAAAAGTTTTGAAATTAATTTCATTGAAACATGATTCAATGAAAATTCTTGATTTCTCAGAACAAAAAATCATCATCCATTTGAATTCCATTGGTTCGTTATCGTATGTTAAGGTTTGTAATTGAGCCTGATAGATTGAATGAATCAGCATGCAATACAATTGTAACGATGTATATAGATATTAGATATCAGATATTATATTTTAAATATTATTTAAAATTTTTGCACTTTTTCAAAAAAAGATTTTCAAAATCAGATAAATAAATTTTTAATTTTTTTATAAAGATGAATGAAAATGAACAATACTTGTCAATATCATGTGCATCAATCGTAATAAATTTTCACTAAAGAAATACATTTATCACTTTAAAAATCCTTAAACGTGCACGAGCGATTTTTCGCGCGATTGTACATCTATCTTCATTGCTCCGAATTCGAAGAACAAGGAAAGACATACGGGATCGTAAAATGTCGCTCGTATATATTCGTGCCTCGCAATCGAATCGATCGAATCCGATCATTGTTTCTTCGTGCCTGGCGTGGAGCAGTTCACGGTTTGATTAATCAGAATCGGCGGCAAATGTAAGCCGATAAGATAATTGGAGCGTGTCTGCAATATCTCTGTTGTTTCAACACCTGTCTTCGGCATTGTAGTTGGCGGATGTATTTCTAGCCTATCGAAATTCAACTGCATTCAACGGCCAAGTGTTATCTTCGCGATCGCGTTATAAATTAGTTAAGCGGAACAATGGAGCGATGGTTGGCTCTTAATCGTTTTATCGTTTCCCCCGGCAGCTTTTTTCTTTTTTTTTTTTTTTTTTTTCGCTTTAACGAAACTGGGATCCAATGGGTCGTTGCAAAGCGAAATTAAATAGAATCTGCGTCGACAGGTTTTACCGCAGTCTCCAGCCGGATAAAGTTTCCAGTGATTCATGCATTGCCCCCGCGGATAATGTGACTCGAAACCGTCACGTCCGTGCATTCCCGCGCGTTGATACCACCCGAGTTATTTTCCATAAGGATGCGAATACCCTCCCCCCCTCCCCTCTTCGCAAAGAAGTTTTTACTCCCCCTCCGTTCGGAGTTGAATTTAGTTAAAACTTTGAGACGTTAGTCGACTTCTGCCGACGACCCGGACAACGAATAAGTCGTACGTTTTCAACTCGACCGTTCGGAGGGAATTTCACCACGGAGTAATTTTGTTTAATGATCCCTCGCGAGCCTCGGGCCCCACCTATAACACCGACGTTTCCTCCGCCTCGCTTTTCTCGTCGACCTAATAAACTAAATTAAACGTTTCCCTAGGAAAATTGCGTAAAACAAACTATTCTCGTAAGAGGAAGATGAGAAAAATGGAACGGGTCCTCGACAAGGGTTGGGAGGTTGAATTGAAAATCAGTGTGGGGAATAGGGGATCGGATGATATTATCGGATGAAATTAAAGAAATTATTCGTGCCTGTGAATGCATGCCGGAAAACACGTTAAAATCTAGTTTCTTGAGGAGGTGCTCGACGAGATGAGCAAACCTGAAGAAGGTGGAAGTGAGAAGTTTTCGCGATTGCATATTTCATGCGCGTATTCTCGCAGACGTGACTCTCAATCCGTGTTTACGTAATTTTAGAATGAGAAGTATTGAACGTGCTTCTCACGCTGATCGATTCGAAGACAAATGTTTAATTTCGAAATCGTATATACATCGTTTCCCTTGACTTAATTTATGGCTATAATGTTTCGAAATACGTGAAAAATAGGATTTTAAAAAATAGTAAAAAAAAAAGAAGATAAAAATATTCGATAATAAATAATGTGTCATCTGATATTATATAATCAAAGATATTATATATATCTGATATTATATAAAATATATCAATTTCAATACTTTGAAAAAATTTTTCAAAAATTATTCAAAAATTATATTTTTCAAAAATTATTCAATAATTTTTACTGCATTTTTTACGAGTTCAAACTCGTATAATCTAATATCATGCCTATTCTAATACTTTTATTAAAAAAATCTGATTAAATGTATATAATATACGTATATTACAAATATATATTTTTTAAGTTTATAATTAACAATTGATATACTATAATGTAACCTAATTTCGATCTCAAAGTGATCGACAATTTTCTATTTTCAAATAAGAAGAGAAAAATGAAATTCTTATTGTGTGTTCTTCGATGATAAAAAGATATGATGTCGTTTCCTATCCTTTCTGATCGTTTGATTACAAATTTTTCCTTTCTCTCGACTTCTGATAACTCGGTAGATATATAACGGTCGTTAATCCATCAATACAAAGTTACTGCATGACTTGATGAAACTGATTCTCGGTTTATCTTCCGATACTCTCTCGCTTTCGTATATATGTAACACATAGCGCTTATATAGTAGGTCAGTGCCTCTTGTTTTCTAGGAATGGCATTCGCCGTTATCGTGTCGCTAACCTCCGCCGAAACTGTGCGAAATTAGACATTGGCATTGTTCCAGCGTAACGACTCCATCGCTTGGCCACACTGCGCAAGAAAATATTCGCGACATTACTCTTAACAAGCTCGAGATATCTCGACGACGATTTGATCGGTTTTTCCTCCCGCGAAGAATCTTATTCGCCTTCCATGAGAAATTACCTGACGCGGATTTTCTACTTTCATCTGAAAACGGATCATTGGAGTACTGCATTAATCTTCCATTTAAATTTTTCTTTTCCTTTCTTTGCTTCTATCTTTTCTCTTTTTGAAGGGAGGAAGGAAGAATATTAATATAAATTCATCGTATTGATCGTAAGAAAAAAATCTTTAACTTGATTCGGAGTATTATTCGAATTTATAAAAAAGTATGAAAAATAATTCGCAATAATCGTTTGCATATTATGATAATAATGTAGGTTTTATTATTTTTGTATTATTTGAAATAGTTTAAAAACGATATATAAATGTATTTGAATATATTCAAATTAGAATTTTAAAATATAATCGTTAAAAAATAGGATTAATTTTTAGAAACGTCGTAAAAATCATCTATTAAAACGAATTATTAACAAGGAACATTAATTTCTTGAATTTATTCATATTATTTTTTAAGGATTTTCAAGTATCATTAAAAATAATAAAATTATTAATCTAATTACTACAAATAATAATTTAAAAGGAATATTAAATGGAACGTACTTTCCTTCGTTATGCAATATTTACATTTAAAAATTTAAAGAATATATTTTTAATTCATTACGGGGAAATAATTATTGTACGTTTATAAATTCAAAATGTCTTTTATATCTTATTTCATAATATTTAAAATGATAAAAAGCACGACCCAGATAAAATTTCGATAATTAAAGAAAAATATGTGTGTTCAAATTTGCTGTATAAAATATAATCCAACAGACTGTTAGTGAAAGAGAAATATTACTTTCAATTTAAACGTTAATATGTTTACGTAAAAATATAATAAAAGCAAAAATAAAAGGACTTTTATTTTCTGTTGTTCTTTTTTCCATTAATCGGTTTTTAGCTTTATGAATATTGATAATCAAAAAATTTTTAGTGTCATTTTATGAAATATTGAGATTGAAATCTAGATTGTTTTGAAACATTTTTATATTTACATTTGATAACATTATATACGTATTTCAAACAATTCGAGAACCAAAATCTTTTAATAATAATTTTAATTTATGAAATTAAAGTTTCTAGTTTAAGTAAATAGATAGGTAGACGTAGATTTTTCAGTATTTTTTTTTTTTTTAATTTATTTTATTATATTCTGCAAATTTTTACGAATGAAAATAATATTTAAAGTTTCATTTCTGTATTCCATTAAACTTTTCCAAGTTTTAATAGCATATTTTTTATTCCTTTTTAAATTATCTGTATTTCATTCCAACATGCGCTATATTCTAAATTTCTTTAAATATTAAAGAATCAATTAAAAGTCGCATTAATTTTAATTTTAGATAATAGTACTTTTCATTTAAATAACAAAATATTCAGATTAAAAAGAATTCGTTCATTAAAGTTTGAAATAAAAAATATTATTTTTATATTCCATTGTTATCCTGTTTACTAATATTAATATTTTATAATATTTATATAATATTTACACTCTTATTCATCCACAATCTCCATAGAAATTTAATTAACAATAGAGAGAAAGAGTTAAAAAAACGAGTAAACCAACTAACAATATTCAATGAAGTACAATGAAGTGAGAGCATTTGACTTTCATGTAACTCGACGTCTATTCCACCGATTCAGCGTTTTATAACAAAATGTAGTCGCAAATTTTCGCGAGAGCCTTCAGCCGTAATGACTCCGACGCAATTTTCGCGCGAAGAAACGTTTCTCCACGCTTTGAGAGACATTCCTGAGAATTAATCGCGATGGAAACGAAATTTTATGGAGGTGCGAAAACGGAGAAATGGAGAATGCATCCGCGCGATGGACCAGCCATGCCTATCGCGCCTTCCTCTCTCGACGTGGTGCGGGCATCGCGACGCTTTTATATTTCATTTTCAACTGCAAAAAGGAAACGCGAGAATGAAGGCAGAAGTGGCTAACATTGTTAGCAAGCGTTGCCAGCTTTCGCATTCCGGCAAAGGTAATACCTGCTCCCATTGTATTGCATTTACGTATGCTGTTACACCTTTACGAACTTCTTGTTTCAAGGTTTATACACCGGTCGAGGAAAATATGTTGACGTTCTTCGATATATCCTTTTTCTAGATTTACGTTCGTTTAAATGAAAAGAAACATTTCCGTAAATGTTCAGAATAATTGCGCGTATTCGATGTATATAGTTGTGAGATTTTGCATTGTAAAAAAACGATCATGATTAAGAATGCACTTTTTTACAAACGATGTTTGTAACAATTATGATTTCGATTATTCAAATTTTAATGTATTTATATATATCGAATGAACTTTGATATGTTGTTAACAACATATTCGATCGATAGATATCAATTAATTGATTTGGAACTCTTCAAAATTTTTTTAAGAGTGTTTTAAAATTGTGCGTAAAAATACAACTCGTTTAAACATGACTCGATTGGTAAACTCTACTTGAAAGTATTGATTTCGTTTCCTAAAGTGCTCTTCTATGAGTAGATACTTATCGAATCTCGTTTATTTAAAAAGTATTTTTGTTTTTCAAAATACTTTTTGTAAAATCTAATAATGAAGTATTCTCTATTGTATTTGGATTTTATCAGAAGAATAAGTAAAAATTGAAATTTATAAAGAACTTCATTCTTACACGAAAAACTTTCATCTCTCAAAATAATAATATAAAAATATGTACAAAATTATTTATGCTATCGTATATAAATATTATAAATTAATTATGTTTGAAATATTATTTGGGAGTTAATTATTAATTGTCGTGAATCATTTATAAAATATTGCAAATATCTACAGAGAGAAATCAAGAGATATAGTTCGAAAAATCCTACCATATTCTAGTCTATCCTATCCTTCCAGAAAATATTAGCAAGATAGTAAATCGTCTGGAAAAAACGCATCCATGGAAAACTTTTCATGATCAGAAAACCTGTGGTGAATACGAAAGAATCGCATAATGCAAAGAGAGAATCTAAAAATCGTTTTATTTCTTGCAACCAATTGAAATTTGAATCTTCGTATTCCAGAGATACAATTCGTATGCGAATAAAAGAGGCAGAATTTCTTGGTCATTCAAGTAGCAAAAAGGCGGTTACTCATTAGTAAATGCTCAGAAATGTTGAATTCGTAAATAAAATAGTTTTCTCTTTTATAAATATTTTCAAAAAAGAAATTAAATGAATTAACGAATAAATACTTATACATATACTGGAAAATTTTAAACTCATTGCAATTAAATGTAATAGGTAGATTAGTATTAGTATTAGTATTACGAGATTTATATTCTTTTCCATTATTATAGGCAATTTACAATTCATAAAAGCTATACTGATAAAATAACGATTCTATAGTTCTATAAGAAAATAGTAATTTTAAAAATAATTGCAAGTTTATAAAACATTTTTCAATAAGTATAACGTGACCATATCTAACCTTAACCCGCTCTTATAGATTCAACTGAATAGAAACTTTATATATATAGAAATCGTAAAGTTTTGATATAAAGGGAATTTTAAAGTGCATGGTTCGAAATATGGTTCAGTATCGTGAATTATATAGTCGAAGAAGTCATAAAAAAATCAGAGAATCACACTACTTGTCAACTTTGATCTTTGTTCTTTACTATTTCATTCTCTTATTCATTATTCATTTCCTCATTTGTTAAGACTCACTCCAATTGAAACACGTAGTCGAACACTAAGTAAAAAACTTTTGACCAAAAGAGAATGTTTAAGCGCACGAAATAGATTCGAAATAGATCAATATCGGTAGAATATACTTCAACAACTGTTTCTCTTTCTTTATTTATTTCTCATTTATCAATACGTTTCTTAATAAACGTTATTATCTATTATAGTTTCTAAAATATTTTACACAACTTAGATATAATTAAACATATGATTCATATTACTTAGATAACTTATCACTTAGATAAAATATAAATCACCAATAAAACTGTCACTCGTATATTCCATTTCACTCACAGAATTTTATTTGCTAGCAAATTTTCGAAACTCGTTAACATATATCCGCACAGATCGTCGACAAATTTGAAAGCTCCGACCCCTTTTTTTCTCACCTTCAGTCACTTTGCCTAGCTTTTGCTCATTACCTACCGATTTCATTTCTTCTCCCTCTCTCCACGCCATCGGTGTCTCCCTTTGCATTTTTAATTTTCCCTTTCGTCGCGTCACCGCTCCTTGAACTCACCTTCTTTCTTCTTTCTTTCAACTTTCTCTGACTTTTCCACCGCCCCTTTCCATCTTTCTCTCTATCGTACGTTCTTTGTGGGAAAGCGACATTAATTACGACCCTCGTGCACGATGCCCTCGCAGACGAAAGTCCGTTGCGCGTGTAGATATCCAAAAGTTGGTACTTTCTGTGCCAGCAATTAACGACACGTAACCACGTATATACGCAAAACCGTCGGCGAGTACAGAGAAACGTAAAGGGTGCAAACGATGGAAGGGGTTGTTGCAGGTTGCCGCGTTCAACTTCCAAGCTTTCTTTTTTTTTCCTTTCCTTTTTTCTTTTTCTTTCTTCCTTCTTTTTTTTTTTTTTTTTCGAAATACGATGCTTGCGCTCGTTTACGTTTTCCTTTTCCACCGTTCGCTTCGTTGCACCGTAATAATTTGACGACGCGAAACAAAACGGCGGCTGGTTGTCTCTTTGAGTGCTCCTTTGTTGGTAAGAAAGGACAATGGGACGCGAGTCTGGAAGAACCTTAGTCTTAGTCGTTTTCTCTTAGAGGTACTCTCGTATCAGCGACGTTTAAGCATCCCTTTTAAATTAATGAAATATTTACTCCTCGTCGAAACATCGAGTTTTAATGTTTTCCCCTGTACTTTTTCGGCGGAAAAACGTTACATACGCGCTGTTATCTAATAATAGAAGGCGGCTTGTACTAGGGGGAGTTTTGCTTCTTATTATGCGACGATATCGCGCCACGGGGAACACGTGTCGGCGAGTCGCTTTGAACTCGCGTGGAAAAAAAGGCCTAAGTGTAAAGTCAACGGTGTCTGGCTCCGGTACATAAGGGTGGAAAACGGAGGGGGAAAAAAAAGGAAGGTGTACGAGGAGGAGGCGCTGTTAAAGCTGTTCCTCTCCCTCCGAAATGCACTTTCCTCCTATTACTTGTCCTTGTTCTTTTATGCGCGCCACTGCATTCCCGTAATTTGCTCGTACCGGGATATAAACCGTCCTCGTCGTGTTGTAGCCGTCTCTTTGACTGTTCCGTCGAAACGAAACACAAGAAACTGCGACGATCTCGAAGCGACGAAAAGTGGAATTCTCTTGGTCCACGAAGTTGCACGGATTCTTAAGGCCTGTATGAGTGGGAAATGCACGTTCGACTGCAAACCCGATGGAAATACTGAAGCAACGAACCTCGTTTCTATGTATACTCGCGATAAAAACGAACATTCGTACGCGTGCCTTGTATCAGACTCGCGTTCCTTCTTTCGCTCGGGAATTACAATTCTTCGTGGAGATTGTTGGAATCCTTGCGTTTTCCTTTGTGTATGAAATTAGCTCGTTTTTAGCGTGACAATTGGTTACGTTCTAAGAAAATAGCATGGGTTGTGAGTGAGTTTTATGAGGTATTGCAATGACATGATAATAGCATTGGTGATTTGATCATAGTGGTGTAAGTCTCTAACAATAGGATATAGAATTATTTGCTCTGTTATTTCGATTTATTAGGTACAATTTAAATCCAATTATCTGTATTTTTTTTTTTATATCAGATAATGAATCTAATTTAATTTTATTATGACTATTTATTAGTTTATTATTATTTTGTACAATATACAATTTTTAGATTAAGACATCTAAAATATTGTAAGTATTTTGTTTTAGATTTTGCCCTATCATTCTAATTTAAACAAAATTATTCGGTTGAATTTAAATTAGAGTATTTTATCATTGATTATTTATTTCAAATTATTAAGAAAATAAGAAATTTTAAATTGAAGGGTTTTACAAATAGCATCTTACGTATATTAATTCAATTAATATTAATAATAATGAGTTTAACTCAAACTGAAAAATTTCGTAATAATGTAATAATATATTTAATTCATATTTAATTAATTATTCAATACTTTAAAACGTATTTAAAATAAATGGTTTTTATCGATATTAATAATTAATATATCATCATAACGATTTATCTTTAAAAAGCGAATAAATTTAAAAGCAAATTATTTAACACGGATAGTAGATTGATTTCTCTTTCCGATTTAAAATAAATTACATAAAAGTTGACCATATCGAATAACGCAATTTTCGATTGAAAGATAAGATATAAAAACAACGATAATCAAAGGTCTTCTAATTCAATGGAATGGTTAGCTTGAAGCCTTATTTGCTTGGCAATGGTTGCTTTGCGGAACAATACTCGCGGGAAACAAAGTTCTTATACATCGTGTTGAAAGAAAACAGAAAGTTATTAGTTGATATAAATATTCATGAGTTACGTAAGAATAGGAATCTCCGTTGAGATGGGGCGGGATGGAGGGATGAAATGTAGTTAGAAACATTCTGGCATTAAAAGCTGGAATTAGTTGGTCACGGAGGAGGCCGCGCAGTTGGAAAGTAACACGGCGAAGTAAATAGTTCATGCGCTTTGTAAAATCGCGTAAGAACAAACATCAGCAGTGGCTCTAAAGACTGTAGTAAATCACCGAATAGCTCAAAAGACTCCTCTTGGTTGCTTTCTCTGCATGAATATAAATTACTGTGCAGACACAGATTACAGTTAGAATAATATGTTTGCGTATTTTCGGTGACAACGTGAAATGATATTTCCCGTATGAAATATAGCATCCGAGTGAATAAACTTTTCTTATATCAGTATATGCAAGTTACCGAGTTCTTCTCGTATGTAAAATGAGTATTTAGAATCGCGTGGAAAAGATTAAATAGGTATTTTATATAGCTTTTATATAAGTGGTGTGATAATTCCCGTGAAATTCACCGATAGAAGTTTGAAAGTAATACGCGATGATACGGCCGAAGTGAAAACGAGGGATAGACAGATATTTCGTGGAATGGTATAAAATTGTAATGACGGAAAAATCGTATAATTTTGTCATATATAGGATATCTCGGTAGATATTCGTGCTACAGCGAGGAGAAGAGTGATTTTACGTGAAAAGAATAAGTTGAAAAAGTAGAATAAAATTTGTTCGAAGCAGCGAGAAATTTGCGATCGAAAATCAGATTGATAACTTATCGAATATACGTAAGTTTGATGAATTGCAAGAAAAAGTTTATTTGAATTGTAAACACAAAAAAAAAATAGAATATTTTTATTCTCGAAGTTTTATTTTCAAGCTAATCGAAATTGAAATTCTTAAATAACAATTAAAATTTATTCTGCAATCGATATACTTGATATGCTTATTCTTTCATTCGCGAATTTGCTCGAAAACGAGGATTTATAAGTGAAATAATATTATTATCTACTTAATCTAAAATACATTAATTCAATCTTTTAACGATTCATCATCTTTTATCATCTATCTATATTATTTAGATTTTCCATTGTTTTATTTCAAAGTACTATTTCCGCCGTTACGGGAGGGAAATAAATAGGAATTACAGAGAAATTAATGAAAATTGCAATTTAAGAGATTGATCGCGTGTCGCATTAATTTCTCTCTCGGTGTAATGCATATTAATGTTTTTTATGAGTGAAAGTTACGTAATACCGTGGAACACGATGATAATACAGGTAGGCGACCGATAAAAAAGAAAGAAGTTTCCACGCAGAGACTGTATCGGTTTCTTTTTAGCGTATTCTGCCACGTTTCTCGGCACAGTGCGCTCGAGTAATTTGCGCGGTAGCGCGAAATCAATAAGAAACGGGAAACTCGAAGAGACGAAGACTTACTGGTTGTTTTCAATTGTAGCAGTAACTTCTATGCGC
>NW_006263802.1:635478-648580 GCF_000469605.1 Apis dorsata | reverse complement strand
TTTTTCTTGCCTGTTTTCCTCTTTTTTTTCTTTCTTTCTTTTTTTTTTTTTTTTCGATGTAAAGCTCACAGATTATATGTTCGATTGCAAAAAGTTCGTATTTGCGGGGAAAAATTTAAAACAAATTCTGGTTTTTATCGTCACGTGTGCATGTTATTTTATCTGTTATTTTATGCGAGGCTGTTATGAACGGATTCATTTTTTTGATGCTATATCTTGTGCAATTGGTAGTAATAAATATTTTCAGTGTATTATCAATTTTTTGCACGTTGCTCCTATAGGATATTTTGGTAACTGGCTACATAATTTTAGAGAGATAAATAAAGATTTTACGAGGCAAAATTAAATGTTCGATTCGGTGCATGTGCTTGATTTAGAAATGGATTTCAAAGATTTAATTTTTCGTTAAATATAGATATACGTGTATTTTAATAAACAATGAATTTTTTTATATTTTAATCTGAAATTATTATTTAACTTCGTAAAGTTTATTTTAAAAAAAATTACATAAATAAATTAATAGTTTTTTTTATAGAAAATAGAAAAGTATGTATGTATGTGATCTATGAGAAATAATTTTTTATGGATAGATAGATATATCGTGTAGTTCACAATTCAAAACCATTCTCATGAAATTTTCATTCATCCTTTACCTATTTTAAAGTTAATTTGGTTCAATTATGTTAAATACCCTGTGATATACAAGCATGATATAAATTAAATTGATTTAAAAGTTCAAACTTCCAAATTAATTCACACACATTTTTTTATATTTTAATTTATATCAGTATACGAACAAATATCATTTTACTTTTTGATTACAATTTATCTTTCCACTTTCCAAACTGTAATTAAAAGTATGATTAAATACATGCCATATATATTTCCATATATTCGCAGCTGTTCATATATTCCATTTGAAGCTCTCCAAATTTTGAATTATTCATTCGTCTCTTTTATAAATATTTTTCGATCCATATTATCGGTACCTAGTACACGAGAAATTGCATTTTTGTAGTATACTTTTATCTGCAATGATACTTTCCTCGATTAAATTTAATGGGAATATCATACGAGCGCTTTCCTTGTTTCTTTTTTTTTTTTATTTTTTATTTTTTTTCGTTTGATATTACAATGCGTGTTTCACATTTTCCAATGAAATCAAAACGTATTAAAAAACCAATATTTCTTTTTCAACGTTTATATCATGGATTATCGCAGAAATAAAAATCAATGTTTCGTTATATCAAATATAATACGTGTTTAAATTATTAACAATTAACCAAACGATCGAATTTCATTCTATTTGTGCAACTCGAATTTCTCTCCAAATCTTAAAAAAAATTCATTCATTAATTATTTCTTTAACACGTTCGTGAACGGTATATGTTTGCGTATTGATATAAAATTATATCACTCTCGATAAAATTAATTTCATTGTTTGATAGATAAAATCGAACGAGATCATTTTAAGGCACTTGGACATTTAGACTACAAAATATATCTAAAAAAAAAAAAAGAAAAAAAGAAATACTAGCAATACTCTTTCATAATATTTATACGTTCCATTGGAAGAATCAACTACTGCATTTACACATCTGATAGTATAAATAAAAAGTATGAGTAAAAAGTATTAAAATCAATCTTAATTAAAACGAAAAAAAAAAAAACAAAAGAAAGAAAAATAAACAAGAGATAAAAATCAAAAATACACGTGTACACATCAATCCAGCAATAACTCATAACGTAAACAACGACTCTATTTCCTCGATCTCTTCTTCACCCTCCAGTTTCGATCGAAGTTTGTCGGCCGTCTCGTTTACACGTCGCGCCGGCACGAGACACACGTCGAAACTTTTAACCGCCGTCGTCGGTTCGGCGGAAATAACATTAATTACTCGGTAGACAAAACTCGACACGACGCGATGCGCACACCGTGTCGTCGAAAGTTGAATAGTTTGTAAGCTTTCTATTCCAACGATTAACATTTGCGCCGGATTGTGTGTACACGGTATGTGGACACGGTGTATTAATACTCGGGGTTGGAACAGGGGTGTGATAATCGACGCATACCTTTCCTCCTCCGAAACACGAGGATTTTTATCCTCGTTTCTTTTTCTTTCCACGTTCCAGGCGTCTCTGATCCCTTCCGTCCAAAGGTTCTCCCCTTTAGCGCCAGTAATTTACCCGTGGCACGAAATAAACCACCGTTACCTTGACTACTCCCTTGCCGGATATTTCCGTGAGTTTCCACGGTTGCGTTTTTATCGCATTGTATCGCGCCGTGCCATCGCGACGACGACGTCGGCCACTACCACGACGACAGTCAGGGACCGAGAGGATGGAGGTTCGTTTGTTTGTTTTCGTTTCCATCCCCATTGCGACCACCTTTTTGGAGCCCGGTCGAAAGTGTGCGTTTTATTGTAGCCGGCCATATCTCCGCAGGTTTTTACGCTTCTGGCAGTTGCAGATAAATTGTGTACGTCTTTCGATGAAATTATCGACTTTCGATACAAGACGCTTTCAAGTTGTTAATGGACAAATTTCTGGGTTGATAGATATGCGTGAATATGCACGTGGTGTGATGTGGTGTGCACGGCCAATTTGAAAAGACTTCGTACTTGGATTAGGAGATATTTAATTCTTATGTCGTTATTAGAAAATTGTAAAAATGCAGTTTAATAGAAAGTATTTGAATATTATTTTATTTGGGAAAATTCATTTAATCCGAAAATTATAGTTTCAACGAAGGTTTGTCTGTATATAGAGTAATTGTTTTTGGCGAAAAATCTCTTTGAGAGGGTGGAATCCTCAAAGTTTCGACATTCTTGTGCTTTGGGTATAATTTCGCCTCGAAATATTTTCTACAACGGGATCGTGAAACACACATTTTATATGTTTAAAATTTTGCTTTATCTCGTGCCATTATATAGTATTATTTAGGGGAATAAAAAAAAAGAGAAGTGAAATACTTGATTACACCTCTTTAAAATATTCAAAATTGCTGCACATATAACTCATTATTTTTTATATATTCGCAAAATTTTTGTTGTTTTTGAATAATAAAATAAACTTTTTTATTGAGCATAAAGTTACGAAGATTTCTGTACATGTAACTGATTGTATATAGATAAAATGGTGAAAATGGTGAGCCGTAAAAGTAGAAAAATTTTCCGTTGATGTATGAAATATAATATTAGAAGTTTTTTCTCAATTAGAAAATTGATTGTTGCGTACGATTGGTTGGAAACGATAAAGGCAGTTTCTTTTTCGTTTTTGTTTCTGGGAAAATATTGCGTGGAATTTTTGTATTGCTTTGTCAATGGAATTGTAACTATTGAAAAAGAAAATATGAATGTTTTTGCAAAAGAAAAATAAAACACATAAATAAAATATCACATAGAATTGCAATTGCATTTTTTTTAAATTTGTTAAAAAATAATATTAATTATCATTATAAATTCATACTTTATTTTTTTGATAACAAGAAGTTATTTTTTAAACAAAAGTTTATATTTAAAGAAAGACTTTGATTCGTATTCATAATATAATTCATAATGATGATAAATATTATTTTTAACATATAAACATACGCTTATAAATTTAAAATCACGCAATGCAATTTATAATTTTAATATATCTCGAAGAAAGATTATTTGTTCATTGACATAGATTATATGCACGAATCGAATAATTATAATTTATTATTATTCATCATTGAAAAGAATATATGATTAGTAGAATATGTAAGTACGTTTCCAGAAGTTAATTACTACTTGGAAGTATGCAAATCTACATTTTTTCCCTGATAAATCATTTCTAAAAACGAGATTAAACGAATATACTACCAACCAAGTCGTGATAAAAAATGGTAATGATTTCGAACTTACGTGTAATAAAATATTCGAAGGAAATAATTCACTGGATCGATGATGTGAATTATATGCATGCGAGATGAAAAGCTTCGCGTGTTGCGTTATAAAATTTCTCGTTTCTAAATTTCTCATCGTCCCAAAAATAATTAAAGCATAAATATCGCAATTAGATTGGCTAGTTCTTAAAACATAATTACATCAAGATAAATTTGGTCGAAAGGATCACAATTTAAATCATCAAATGGGTACAAACGTTCGCTTTCTTCACGCGATATTAGCGAGTTGGTCAACTACGTACCGTCGTGTTATCAAAGGCAAATGACACGTGAAATTGAAATTAGCTTTACTAGAACTTTGATTATGCGAACTTGTTTGCATATGAAGTATTAATTCCCTGTTGCACGCGACCGTTGTGGAAATTAATTTTATTCCGTGAATCCGTAAACATCGTCCCGATACAGAGTCACAGTTCATTTCGAGTACATCATGAATGACGAATTGTAACACGTTGCATGCGATAAAAGCAGTGTTACGACATCGCATCGTATATAGGAAGACGTATTTTGGGATATGTCATGCGCGCCACAGGAAAAGCTTGAACCTTGTTGATTAGCAGCACTAAAGTCCACCACTGGTTAATGGTATTAAACTGTGGCAAGCGTTTGAAATATGCACGAGAAATTTAATGGAGAAACTATAATAGGTATATAACTATGTATCTACTATTCTCGTACATGAGCCGGATTACTTGCGGTAATAGTACATAGGGAGGTAAATTAATTTTATCCTTAAATTGATATGGATTTTATTATAAGTACGTTGATTTTATTTACTTTAAAATTTTCATTTTAATATCTTTCGTTGTGAAAGTTATATCGATTATCGGTAATTGTTTTCTAGTTTAATGAATTTTCAATTCTTAAGAACTTTGTTTTATTTATTAAAATAAGTAGTGTATTAATATAGAGAAGCTTGAAAGCTTATTGTATTTTTATAATTATATTGCTATTTAAAATTTTACGTGTTTCATAACTTGTAATTAATTAAACAGTAATTGTAAATATTTAATACATACGTCAGATCAAATTCTAATTATAGTTAAATTTGAGTTTTATTTTAAAATATAATTAAATTAGAATTCTAAGAATCTTGGATTTCAAGTAGATTAAATTTAATTTAAATTTTTATATTTTGCAATATGATCTCAAATTAACATATATATTAACGTTAAAGTCATTAATTTTCGTGTGCATAATTTAGAATTAATATATTCTTAAATTGATATTATTAGATTCTATTTTAAAATATTATAATTAAAATATAATACGAATTTTTATTCAAAGAGAAAGTTTTATTTTTGTTTATTCAATAGAAATAATTCTTTATTAATTATTATCTCCGAAGAAAATTATGAATGAACTATTTTTTATCATCTATTTATAATCTATAAAAAAAAAATTAATATCTTCATTCAATCAAAGATATTTCGTGATAAACATTATTAAAGTTCTCAATCGTAATTTCATCCTTCGTTTGATTAGATATAGTTCATTCATAATATTACACATAGAATTTACATATCAATATATATAAATATTTTGCAATAAGAAGACAATTTTAATATATTCAAGAAAAATCAAAGATTTCTCCGTTCTTCTGGAGAAAAAGAATTTTATCAAATCTTAATTATTATTAAATGGAACAAACGGATCGAATAGTGTAAAAATGAATTCACCAGTGATCTAGGTGCGGCCGAACGCGCTTCCTCGTTAAGCAAAGCACGGAATCACGCGACGAGACGACCTCTATTGTTGTATCAGGTCTTTCTTACTGAATGAAATGCGCTTCATTCCTAATTCATTAACGAGGGAATCTCGCTTCGTAACATTTACACGTTTCCGCAGGACAACCAAATGCAAAGTTTGAGGGTGCAACGGTATTTTCATCAGGTCGCAAGTAGTCGCAGCTGCTTGCTCGCCAAGGATGGCTGCTTTTGCACGGTCACAATGATATCGACGAGGCGCGACGTTGAATTCCGCATTTGCACAATATATGAATACAAATACGCAATACGCGTGCAAAGATACCAGTCTTTTAAAGTTTCTACTTTCGCCAACTTTTATTCTATTAGGAAGACAATAGATGGTTGAAGACGTGGATATGTGTGCCAGAACTACGTTTCATTCGTGTGTTGATCGATTTCGTTGATAGAGACGATGTATCAAATGCTTTTCAGCCGTTTCATAACATTTATCGAATGCTCTGCAAGCGTTTGATTACATTTATCGGATGCTTTGTAAGCGGAGCGTATTGCATGGAAGTCACCGGTGTTCAATGGTATTTATCGATGTTAAAAGTGCCGAGATATGATTGATATTTATTTAAAAGTAATTGGAATGAAGAATTTTTATATATAAATCGAAATAATATTTGAAGAAAATAACTCGATTACCTTGAATATCTCGTGTAATATCTCGTGTAATATCGAAAAGTATTTGAGATAAATATTTGTATATACTTGGTGTTAATTGCTTCTTCATAGTGGATATAAATATCATATGATGGTCATTCTTCTCTTTTTCAAATGGGATTGAATATAATTTTTAATATATTAATATATTAATTGATGGAATATGTTTTTCCTAGAAGGAGACATTATTTTTAAATATTTTTATAAGAAACTTGATTTAAAAGATTAAAAAGACTAGGAAAGAATAAATACTTGTTTTTTATACATTAAATTTCATAAAATTCAAATAAAAATAGTTTAATTTTAAAGATTAATCATAATTAAGATTAAGATTTATTAATAACAAAATTTATTATGTATAAATACAATATATATTAAAATTTTTATCAATAATAAGGTTTATCAGTAGTTAGTTGAAATGTAAATTATTTAAAAAAATGTGATTATAACATGAATAACTGTTTCATTTAAAAATTAATATCAACGATCAAAAGTGCATACGTATCACAGATACGTGACATGTGCGTTTATAGCGCATAGAGGAAGTTTATCGCAGAGAAATAAAGAATATAAAGTTTTTTTTATATTGTTTGCTTTTTATGTTACTTAATTAGATATAATGCTTGTGTTAACATTCCTTCAGATAATGATTTTAACATTTGATCTCGCGATAGAATAAGTAAGAAGGAAAATGTTTTTAAGTTTTAATTAAAACACAAAAGTATACAATATCTATATATTAAAATTATGATACTTTAGATTTGAAAATCTTTGATTTGACTGAAATCTTTAGATTTATTTGATTACAAGTTTGATATTTGATTATAAATAAAATATATGTCATTTTATAAATTTCATAAAATTAAAACTATTCAAATGATAAATAATTAATTTAATCATCGAAAAATTTTTTTAAATTTCTTCTAACTACAATTCGTCATTTAAAACTTTTTCTTCCTTACGTTACGTAACGTTGAAACGAAATTAAAACACGCCTTTAAATAATCAATGAAATTAACAATGGAAAAGAGCATTTAATAATCAGTTTATTTAACCATTAACGCGCTATTATCACGATAAGACTTTGCGTTTCGTGCGCATAAATACGATTAAGGGGGTTAAACCGGTGCTAATTCAGACAAATCCCTGGTACTCGTGATCAGCTTATTGCCTCTCGAATCACGCGGCTTTCGTGTAGGGGACAAGCGGACAAATGTACAGAATGATATATCTCGACGGACGTGGAGCTTGTGTCTGATCAAAGGCCGGAAGGTCGACAGCGGTACTTCGTTTGTTCGATTTAACGATGCGCCGTTAATTAATTCAGTCTCTTCGATGCTAACAAGTACGGTTTCGAGGAACTGACGGATAGAAGGCCCTCTTCGTTGTGCGGCGAATCAGTCGGGAACGATACAGTCGTGCCAAAACTACAACAAAGGTGAAACTACGACGCGAGTGGGAAATCGAAAACTGTCTGCGGTAGAAATTCAAGTTTCCGTCGACTAAGCGTGATACTCTGATACTGATAATTTCGCGTTCTGATTCTTCCAGTAATGCCAAACGCACTTGCTGCTTTTGAAGGATGTAATTTTTTTTTTTAAATAAATAATAGGAGAATTCAGAGCTAGATTATGGATATTAATGAAATGCTTTTTTATCGAATTCGAAAAAATTTGCTTGAAATTATCTTAGATTTCCAATTAAAGCTAGTAATTTTATTTCTCAATCTATATCGACGAAATCATTCTATAATTCTGTATTTAATTATTAGTGTATTAATTTCATTGTATGTAATAATTCTCTTAATTTTTCTTATTGAGAAATGACGATTAATTTTGCACAAATTATTCTTTAAGGAATACATATCTTAATTCGTGAACAATCCAATAGATAAAATCGTATATCATTAATTGAAAGAATTCTTGTTATCTCATCTAAAGTTCCCCACTCTTAACAGTATTGGAATTTTCGTTGTGTCGCATCCAAATCTCTTGATTGAATTCCGATCGGAAACCACGCTGCATCGACGTGTTTCATCATTTCGCGAACACGTGTCGATAGCCTATTACTTGAAGCAATTTGCATATACAGATCGCGTGATACCTTTACGCGTTACAGTAAACGTGAATACATTTAGCTTTGTAGCTATTGTACACGTACAGTGCTTTACACTGCTTAGTGAGAAGATACATGAAAGGAATGCAAGTTTAATTGCTCATTTCCAACAATCTTGATATATAACACTATTTCATTAAAGCAAACATACATAGATGAAAATTTCACATTTACAATTAGGATCGATTTACCATTTTTATAATATATTACAAATTTTCTCGAAAATATTTGTTTTTCTTAAACTCATAATTTTTGTCTCATTTCGTTGCGACAAAAATAATCGAAGTAATCTTCTGACAATGAGAGAAGAAACGATAAAGTAAAACACGTATCAGACCGAAAAAAAAAGAAAATAAAAATCGATAGAACGATGATGGTAACAGTTTTGGCGATAACACTTTGTATCCAGTCGACAAGAATTGGCTGAAACTACGTAGTCATATAGGTAAGATAGCCACATAGGTGTAAGGTAGCCACGACACGAGTCACTAGCACTTGAACGCGAATTGTTATCGCCCAAGTAGTTACCACAGTTGTTATCTAGATACCAGCAAATCTTTTTCGTCTACGCCGTTCTCGTTGTCGTCGTGGTGGATGAAGGGCCAGGGTTGCGGTTCCAAGCGATAGATATCTGGAAACGAGTCTGGAGCAAGGAGACGCAGCAAGCAAGACGTGAGTCGAAAATCATGTACGGCATAACTCGTCGTATTTACCATGGAGATGCAGATATTCACGAGCAAACATACATCAGTCGCGCATACACGAGGATACACAGACCTGTGTACGAGCAAATATATACCGGTGGTACTCCGTGAAAATCGGAATCCATTTCGATGTATTCTTAGCTTTGGCCCCCGATTTTCTCGATATCTCTGCGTATATTGCGTAATTTGAATTAAGTGGAAAATATAGACACACGTGATTTTTGTTTATCCCGTGTGTAAATCAAAGATCGAGACGAGGAATCGAGGATGAAGGTAACGATATTTCGGTGAAATAGAGTTGAACAAGAGTTAGACAGCGAACTAAGCGAAGTTTGGAGATAAGCGCGAAAGTAAAGGAGCATCGAGCTTTCCTGGGATGGTGTTCAGTCAAAGTGTCCGAAAACGATATGATATCTGTGCCGGTGTTGGATCGGAAGGAAAAAATATACTTGGAAGACGTGAGTCGAAAGTCGTGTATGACACGAGCTAGCGTAGCTACCTTGGAGGATACGGAAGTGACTTGCACACGTGGTTGCACTTAGGAAGTTAGGTACATGGAAAACATATACAGGTAGGTAGATATTTGAAATACGTCGAAAGTTCATCCCTAAGGCGTATTTTTCTTAACTCGATCTTTTTCTCACTTGGAAAATTCGTTTCTTCCTCCAATCTTCTATCTTTAATTTTTAATATATTTTTTTATTTATTATAGAATTAAAATTTTTCTTCCTCGCATAAAAATCCAACAGATTAATCGTTATTTGACATATTTGTTGTGTAAAATGATATTTAAAATGTACTAGACCGATGTTTATGCATTTATAAGAGATTTAAATATGCAAAAATCTACACGGGAAATACACGGGATATACAAAAATACATGAAATTCAATGTATATATTGCGATATTTCAAAACAGGATTTTTATCTCTCTTGTATTTTTTTGTAATTGCATTCATAAAAATTTAAATTTGCATAAACATCCGCAGTCTGGTCATTGCCGAAATATTTTTCGAAATCAAAAATCGAATGATATAAAAAAGAAAAAAATTACGGTCATTACGAAGGATACGAAGGATAAATACTCGAGAATGCGATGTCGATTCCTTTCACGTAAATTATTCTTAATACACACAGACAAGGTAGACAGGTATCATCGTTTACCGTCTCCTCGACGTAAAAAAGAATTGTGTATCTATTTGAGCGTTATATTTACTCGGGAATAAACGTAGTCGGAAGTTGTTTAAACGTATTGGCTATTATTTGCGATTGCTTGGAGGGCACAGTGTCTATTTATTCGACGATATAACGATATGATACAGAACGGTATTCGAGGGCGTGCAATTTAGAGGGACACATAAGGTACTTGGGAAACAAGTTACAAACTGCATCGTATCGGGTTCTCTCGGAGTATTTGCCATCGAGATGCAGATACCCGTATGCAAACACGCAGAACCTGTAAACAGGGACAAGCACACATGCGCTAGACTTCGAATTACTAGGTTGGTGACTAGCCCCTATGGTGTACTTTTCCTAACTTCGTTATCCCCTTGCATTGGTGTATACGCAGCTTCTTCTTGCTGATTACGTAGTTCCTAGGTTTTTGATCTACCCCCATTCCTCTTGATTGCAGGAAATTCAAAGAAGAGATCGTTGAATTTCGTTTTCTTGACTTTGATCGAATTATATTCATTCCATGATCAAAATTTAATATTTTGACTATTGGTGAATGTCGGTAATTAATTCACGATTGAATATTTAACGTTAAATACTTTATTAATCGCTTATTTTTCTTAAATGCTCAATTTAAAATTTAAAAAATATAAAGTAGAAAAGAGAATTTTCAATTATAGTTCGAAACTATATAAAGAACTTTCAAAAAGAAAGTTAATTTTTTCATCAAATTAGTATATTCGTTGCTTATACAAGTTAAAAGATGTTTAATTATTGAAAGGAATAATGTTTTCGATATTTAAAAGTTACAATGTGAAAGGGAAGGAAACATCATTTCCTTTTTTTATTTTTTTCATTTTATCCATAAAATTCATTTACATTTTTGATATCTTTAATACTTTTCATATCAAAATAAAATTTCTAATATGTTGACGTTCAACGTTTCTATGTTGCAACGTTTGTTTCGAAAATTATTTAAATACATGTAATAAAGAAGTCCATGGAAAGTTACAAGAGGCAAGGTTCGGAAACTATGCTCGTCGCGAATTCGAGTTTCTGTCGTATTTACAGTTGAGATGCAGATATGCCTGTGTAAACATGCATCGCCGTGTAGACAAGTACAGACTCCGACACAAGTCTTTGAGTCACCCCGAGAAACCAAGCCTCAGTGGCAAGGTGTACTTTTCCTAACTTCATTATACCACCCTAAGCAGGGACCTCCTCTCCCTGTTATTTGTGTGTTTTTGTGCCAATATACGCGTTTCCCTGCTCCCTTGTAATCTCATTTTCCGTTTAACTTGCGAAAATGAGAAATCCTGAGTTCAGTCGGAACGCGATTATCTTCATCCTTTTAATGGACAGACGAAACCGCGTAATATTCCTATTCCATTTTCTTTTTCTTTCTTATAAACGTCATCAGTAATCTGGTTAATTATCTTATTATCTAAATTGAAGATGAAATTCAATTTTTAATTATCATTGTTTAACGTTAACTTGTGTTTATAACTCGATATTTGCGCGTGTTGCTTTATTTGTGAAAGCTAAAAAGCTTTGTTATATCGGAATATTTCATGAAATTAATGAAAATTTTGCTTTTGTTCGTGCTCGTTGGATTAGTGTAGATAATTGATGGTCCAAATTTAATATTTTAATAATAAAGCAATTTTATCAACGAACACTCTGTATAAATGGAAGAGTTGAAAGAGATAATTATAAAGATAAGAATTGTTTCATATATTGATTCTAAAAAGTGAATATTCGAATAAAATAGAAAATAAAGTATGGTTTATAATATATTTACATATTATATTTTAATAATTATTGTAATTTTAATATTAAAATTTTTTTGATTATATATAAAATTTAATATTTTTTTCGATAGAATTTATATCGGTAAAATTTCCCATTTTTTTCTCCACGAGAAAAATTTAAATCAGAATATTCTTCATTCGTTATTTCTTTAAAATTTACCATCAGTAGAAATTTTGATTGTTCAATTTTAATCAATATTGTAATTATTCTTGAATATTCATAATCCATTACCGGCTCGATTATCACAGTTTATACAAGTATGATAAATATCAGATGATAACGCATGAAGCAATGACGCTTTGTAGACACAACACGTCGTTCATTGCTGAAAGCTTAAATTTCATTTCTCACTTATTCTTAATCATTATCTCTATCAATAAAGCTCGTTTTTCGTATAAACAGATCTTTAAACATCATCAAATTTCTCAATCACTCTCCTTCTGCTTATCTACTTACTTAAAATCATCAATTACATCATCATATAACCAACAAATACTCTCTTTTTTACATCTCAAAGTCTTCGTCTCTCATAAACATTCCCTTCACGTTATCACCCGGTTAAATTAACGCCAAATGTCGGAAGGCGTGGAAAACAAAATTTGATAATTCTCGTTCACCCGATAATTAGGGATGCCCGTTGTATCGAATAGACCGCGTGATACTTGTATGCGACGTGACGCTCGGTTTCCCCCGTATTTACCCTCGAGATGCAGATACCAATGCCCCCTCTTATCGTGCAAACATGTACCGCTGCGGAACACGGACGCCGCTACACCCCCGTTGCACCTACACACCGATAGATACACCAACACCAACCGTGTTCTTTCGAGTCTTCGAATCGCGCTTTTCAAGCAGGCTTCACGGTGTACTTTTCCTAACTTCATTATAGGCCGTCGCGGGTACCCTTGCGCGCTTGTTTGCGCATTCGTTACATCGGTTTGCGTGCACCTTTAT
>NW_006263802.1:619992-635340 GCF_000469605.1 Apis dorsata | reverse complement strand
CACATCCCTCTCTCTCTCTCTCTCTCTCTCTCTCGCGCGCGCGCGACTTTCGCTCTCTAGTCAGTATGCAAACGCATTCGTTGGTTCCGTGGTGCAAGGGGAATGGGAACAGGAGGGGGTGGGTAAAGAAGAAAAAGGAGAAAAGAGTAAAAAAATAACGTCGTCGAATCGAAACAGCCCACGGCCCTGCTGCTTCGTCATTGTGCACACTGTATACATAATACATACGAATAATATTAGTCTGTGCGCCGGCGAAACGATGCTTTTGACGAGGCCGTTGTTACTTCCATGCAAGCATTTTCACCGGCTTTCCTTTTTTTCTTCTTCTATTCTTTCTACCCGCTGATTTTTTTCCCTTCCCTGACCAACCAGAATGTTAATTTTCACGCGCATTTTTACCCGACCGTGTCGCTATCTTGTTACAATCTTGGCGGAAATAGATGTGTGTATTTTCGAAATTGTGCAATCGAGGAAGAAGTGATTTCTTTTTATAAAAAATGAGTTTAAAATGTAAAATAGAATTCATTATTTGTGAAACTTTGGTTTTGGAGAAAATTAATATATCAGGTATAATTGTTTTTTGTTAAGTGAAGAAATACATTCAGGATATAATATTAGACTGAGTTCAATTTCTATTATATGTGCATTTAAATGAGTATATTCCAATACAAAAATGAAGGTTTATATATATATATACATGGTTTTAAATAAATTTTTATTTTATTATTTTATTATATCCATTCTTATTTGTAATCGAATATTTTTTTTTTAATACAAAATTCCACTTTCTTTGGTAGCATTAAAGTTTTTTTTTTTTAGTATATAGATATTTTTATATTTATACACAATTATGTAATTAGGACAGTTTGAAGAGACAGTTTCATGCAAATATTTTATATTCTTTGGTTTTTAAATATAGGAATCTGTTTCGTAATTTTCAATACTACACAATGAATGGAGTCGGTATTCGAGATACTAATGCGAACGAAGATTTCACGGGAATGGCATTTCTGAGAAGTTTTATTGGATTACGCCGCTTATCATCTCTGTTATTGACAGTGTTATGAAACGTATCATTGCAACTCCAAGGCTTTCCAAGTAGTATTCTACGTTGCCTCAAGGACAGCGCAATGCATTTTTCTCTCTAAAAAAACGAGAATACTTGGCCGTAATTGATATTCAATTAACGAAGTATAAATTTTCCTTTCGTAGCTTTGTTTATTGTATTGAAAGAAATATGTTAATAAGTTTTTAACATTTCAATACTTGTATTTTTTTCGATCAATGGACAAATGTGGTCAAATATTTTTAAACAGAATCGTTCCTTTGACTATATGTAATATGTAATATTTTTACATGTGTTAATACTTTTGTGTTTTCAATATGAAAGAGTAAAAAAGAATAGGATATAAAGAAATAAAAAAGACAATTTCTAATAAAAAAAAGTATAATATTTATAAATATATTATACAAATGTTAAAAATTAAAATGATTATGTAAATTTGAAGATATAAGATAAACCGTAAATTAATACAACATCTTATATTCTTAGTTAATTTCCATCTGCTTTTTATGCTGATTTCTAAACTAATTGGATTAATTTGAAATTCCAGTGAGGCAAATCTTGAAAATTCTTGGAAAGAAGTAATAGTCGTTTTAATTGCTATTCATACGATGTACAAAAATACGTATTGCGTTCATATTTAATTTTAAATTAAACTTACGATATTCGAAATTTTTGCAAATTATTTCTTAATTAGAAAATCTCGTGGCTTTTTTCTCTGAATATACGTAAATTAATCGATCGGAAATATTAATATCATCATTCGTAGCAACAATAGCGATATTACAAAAATAAACCAATTTTCCGTACGCGAAATAATATTTTGGCATGTTTCACGTTCGTACATTTCATATTCCTGTATTTAAATGAATTTCAAAAAATGTGAAAGTAAAATTTTAAAAATAAAACGAAACATAACATGCATATGCATGTATATGAATATTAAACAAAATCTGAAAGCAAATATGAAACACGTGTCAAATGTTCATGAATCCATTCAGATAATGGATATATAATAAAAATTAAAATCAAAATCGATATCTTAATTCAAACTACGTATTTCACAATAAAGTGAAACTGTACAAGAATATATAAGAAAACCGATTCTTACATAAAGACATTAAGAATTAATGCGCGAACAAATTCATTTCCTCATACGTGTTACTATAATCATATTACGCATCGTTGCAATACATAAAACGAAACTAGAATTTTAATTTCTATACTAAATCCTTAAAACTCGAAATCATGTTAAACTTCCTATTCGATAATCACTTTTTTTGTTAACAATCGTGAGCAACGAATTGTTTTCACATTTACCGTACGCAAACCCGATGAAATGTAACATATCTTCTTCCAGATACCCATTCAATTACAACGTTCCAATGCACGCCAGTCTCATTCGCGCCTCTCATTAATTCTCCTCGAGCGACTTACTCGTTCGAACCGACTTCGCCTACCAACATCATCCATTCCTTGGCACAATGTGATTAAGGCTTTATCACGCGTCGAGGTAAACTTGGATAGAAGTGTATCGTTGCTGTCGCGGCAAGTAATTACAATTATCCGCGTCTATCAACCACGCGAAGACCCGTGGCTGGGTAATGCAATTGGCATGCGAGTCATTAACGCGGTTTAAAGGACGCCGCGATCGTTTCCGCGAAATCCAGGCGAACGAGATCCATCACTGTCTCCCGAGGAATCGATCAATTAAACCTTGTACGCTCGCTAAATAAGGGAAGGAGATCGGTGACGCGCAACGTGAGCAAGTTTTCCGCTTCTTTCTTGCGAAACGTTCGTGTTACGATTAACGAGCCTTCGCATAGGAATCGCATACTTTTGACTGAGAGAGGTTTACCGCGGTAGAGATGATATTCACGAGCGACGTGTTGCGTTTCTAATCGAGACGTGTTTGCATCCAGCCGCGTTCTTGCGTAACGACCGCTTGAATCTTTCATAAGAGGGAAAGGTCACGATCGAGTTAAAATTTATGGCCGGGAGATTGAAAACCGCGACCAGACGATTTTACCTTTCTTTGATTGGGAAACTTTTGAGGAATAATAGTGTTAGTTACGTGGATTCTTTGGGGAAGTTGATGTAATTGTTTTTTCTGGCTTAGTCAAAATTGATTAATTCTTTTCATTGTTGGATAAAATTGTGATTTATGTAGGATAGGGTGATTCAAATGATTGTTTTTGTGTTATATTAAAACTTTTGACATTTTTAATCTTGGGAAAAAAAATACATTTTTTACCATTGGTCAATAAGTTTTAATAATTAATATTTACAATTTGATATTATTAATTTATATGAAGAAAAATAATGTAAAGGAAATATACTTGAATGAAAATTTGAGGTATTAATAAGATATTTTCAATTCATAAAGAATTAATATTTATATGTGTGCTCAAAAGTTAAAGTTGTGAATCAAAAGTTAAAGTAGTAATGCAAAACATATTAAAATTGATGTGAAGATATTAATAATAAGTGTCGTGAAAGAGATTACATCCTACAGTTATGACACAGAAACTGTTGCGTAAATCAGTAGAAACAATAGTAATATATACCTCGCATTACAGTCTGGACTATCGTGCAATTATCATATTTATATTTAGCCAAATATAAAAAGATAAGACTGGAGATAATTTCACCATGAATTATGTAATAGGGGATATAAATTTAAAATAGTGTCGAGAAATCTATCATTCATTTTTAAGAGATATTATTTGTAAATTATTTCTTCTTTATGTCAAGTATGTATTTATAGATGTTCGAGGAAGTAGTAAATTCATATTTGTATTTTTTTAACTGAAGATGAATTATTTTCTATTAACAGATATTTGATGCAAAAATATATGTATATAATTGATAATTATATAATTAAATAATATATACTACGTATAACTTAAAGGAAATAATCACATGTAAATTTGAGTATGTATATAATTTGAGAAGAGAGAAAAGAGAGATTATAAAATAAAAAAAATAAAATTCTCAATGAGAATATTATTAATAAGTTATTAGTTAATTATTATTTAACTGTAATTTATTAAAAAATTATTCGACTTGAAAAGTGAAGCTGTAAAAATTATAGTTTTGTTGTTTAATTTTCGTTAATAGGAGTGGTATAGAAAATATCCCAATAAATCATAGTTATTTGAACTCATATGAATTTTATTTGTTTGTTTTGCAGAAATTTTGTAAACGATTATTTGTACAAATTGAGCATTCATGTCCACCGATAAAATTATGAATATGACATACGATTATGATTCGATAATTTATTTTAATTTCTCTATCAATTTTTTAACGAATTTTTTAATTTTATTTGCGCTATATTTGATTAGCTAAAATATAAAGTTTTCTTATAGATTAGAAATAATTTAGATTAACAAATAATAGCGAGTAATGAAGAAATTGATTTGATTTATTTTTATACAATATCTCAATTAACATTAATTACAACGTTTCTATTAAAACAGATCAATTAACAGAATCATATAAAAATTGATATGAAAATTAGAAATCAAGGAGCATTCAGATCAAACTCAAATAAATTTAATTAGTATATTAGTATATGATCTCCTAATACGTATAACATACGTTTTATATATAAAAAATGTTTGAGTTTGAATACCTAATAAATTCCAAAATTCAATTATCCCAAAAACAAGCCTTGAAATTAAAATTTTAAAAAATTTCATTCTACATTTTCAATTTGTTTTTGGACGTAGAATAATCTCATGCCCACTTATACTACTTAATCATGTTGCACTATATACCTCTATATCTCTACCATATAACATAAATTCATATTTGTTCAATTCTCCACTTTCGGTATTAATTCATTCAAAGATAACAGACTTCGAAAACGAAGATTAATCATAGTTGCGGTGACCAATTTCTTCTTCGTACAACTTGACGACGAATTAAAAATTAATTGGCTTACACGCTAGAAACATTGCATTTACTCTTGCATAAATATTAACTTTGCAAAAGATTACGAAACATCTTTATCCAAGACACGAGAATTTTTATTCCCTTCATCCTGGCTGAAATATATTCTTCGTCGCGGCAATATATCAAAGGCCCAATAGAATCTTAATTTCTCCTCCGTAAATTTCAACCAGTCTGGATAACTTATCATTTTCCGACCGAGTCTCGACTCTCTTCGTTTTCTCCGCCTCGATTCGAGTGCTAATAACGCTCCAACAGGCTTCGGCTAGACGTATCGTAACCAAAGAACCCTTATCGTGCTACTCCACGTTTCTAATCTCGCGGAACAACCTATTCTCCCTAACTTCTAATCTTATCCCTTATTGTCGTTTCCCTCGATTCTAATCCAGACCTGTAATATGTTTTAATTTAAGTTTCCATATCATATCGCAGACCCTCGAGATGAAAACCCGATCTCTGCGGTAATTATGGTTTTCCGAAGGGATCGATTACTAAGGTCAAAGGATAGAGGCAAATATCGATGAATGATTAATTTTGTAATCGTGATTTCTGTGCGGTGGAATTTTAATACGAGTTTGTAATGTAATGTAATGTAATGTGTTTTTTCGAAAAATGTTATAGAAATATTATTGTTCGTTATATAAGAGGAGATGCAGAAGTTTAATAAAGATTCGAATAGTTGTATGATATAGTGTATGTAATATGATATTTGCTTTTCTTTTGAAGTTTATAATATTTTAATATTAAATTGTGATAAAAAATATAGTCACAATATTGTTTAAATATGTGAAAAAACTTGCGAAATAAAAATTTTATCGAAATAAAAATAGCTTGTATTCAAGGACATTAAATAATAACTTTGCAATTCTATTGTAATGTGAGACAACTGTAATTATCGTAGAATATATGATTAGATTCCGCCCACTCGGTAATAGAATTTTTCGCCTCAGAATTTTCCATTTTATAACATACTCATGTTCATAAAGATATTGCGAATCTGCGTTTGTTATAAATATCTATGAGCTATTTCTATGCTTATTCTTTAAATAAACTTTTAAAGGAAGAAGGATATTTTATTTAATAAAATAGAATTTCATAATAAAAATAATTTCTCGTCAAAACAAATAATATATCATTTTTCTTTCCTGCATACTTTTACTATAAAAAAATAATAAAAATCAAATGAATATTGCGCATTGGTTATATAAATTTAAAAATTTCGCTATTAATCATTTTTATTTCCGTCTTTCCTTTCATTTTCAGTTGTTACAAACAAATATTTCATTACAAAATATCGAAAAAATGAGAAAACAGCGTTTTTACGATATAAATAACAGAATTTAAAATGCTTACAGTATAATTTACTTTTAATTATACTTGTCAATGAAATAATTTACTTAATTTACTAAATTTACTAATTAAAGTGAAATCTTGTTACGTTAATTAATTTTGTTATAATTAATTCATTGATAAATTATCTGAACCTTATTAGATTTCACAATTAGTATCCTATTTCTCGAAATTGACTTCTTGAAATGTGCTTTCCACTTCTATTTGAGAAATTAAGCCACTTTTCTTAATCCATTTCTACTAATGTTTCATATATTTCTTATTTTAGAAATTCAACTCCCTTTTTTTTTCTAATTTATAAAATGTTCTATATTTTACAAATAATTTTCGTACTTCAATCCATTACAATATTTGTTATTATTTTGTACGATTCTTTAATTTTTATAATAGCTTTCTAATTTCATCTTTATATAATATTAATCTATCAGTTTTATATTTTGAAAATTAATTAGATAGTAAGTAAAATATAGTAAAATATTTTACTATAATAGTAAAATATTTTATTTACTCGTTTATTTTTTCTATGTTGATACATAGATAGATAATTTATTCATATTTTGATGTATCGGCAACACTATTTCATCATTCTGTAAAATGCATATTTATGACAAGCTACTGTTTTGCGTTACTGTTGTTTATTTGTATCAGTGTGATTTTATATCGTTGATTTAATGGCGTCCGTGATTTAATAATGCAACTTATCAGCATTAAAATAATAAATATTGAATACGTGGAGATCTGAAATCGAGAAAAACTGAATATAAATTTCATTCGCTGTGTAAATAAAAAATTAACGAAAGTGAAAAATTTTATCAATATTCTGATGTTCTCGACCTAGTTTCAATCGTTATTAATGAATGCATCATAACATAAAAACGATTGATATGAAATAAAGAATCTGACAAACTTTCAAATTCTTTTCTTAATTTTCTTATAAAGAGGATCTTGAATAAAGTTTTATCCTATCTTTTTTAATTATTTTTGCAGATAGAATGGTCTTCTATTAATTATGAGAAAAAAATTAATTAATAAATTAGAAAATTAAGTTCCTATATTTGATAAATTTTCGAATTGAGTTTTTCGAAAATGATTACTCTAATATAATTTTCTTATTCTTTAGTTTTTATTTTGAACCATAGATTCTTTCTGTTTCTATTTAATTCTTCTTAATAAATTTCGAAGCAATTTCTAGAGGAATAATATTTCTTTCAATAAAGGAGATTTCACTTTATATATATACTTATATAAGAATATTGGACGTAATTCTTTAAAAACTTTATTTTATCATTAAAAGAAGAAATCATCCAAAGAAGTTTAGAAAAATATGATATTAAATATAAATATTATATCACAATAAAACGTTTGGAAAAAATTCAAATACTTGTCGAAAAGTTATCTCTTTATTTAAAGGAATTTTTACAACCATCCTGTTATGATATAATGGAAATACATGATAAAAAAAATAAAAAGAAGTAGCAGTAGTTGCATCTCAATGACCTTGAAAAAATTAAAGAAAATTAGTTTGCGTTGGCGTAGCTGGCTGTTTCACGGTAACCGGAAATTATTATCTAACCCAACTTAAACTCATTAAGCAGCTGACTATCTTAGCGCGAACTAATTTTCTTTTATTATTTTTTCAAAATAAATAGGAGTCGAGCACCGATTAAAATTATTTTTTTCATTTTTCTCATATTCTATTTTACTTCAAATTTAAAAGTAATGCATTATCAAACTAAACACGCGTAAACTTTTATTTTATTTCTGTCAAATATATGTATTAAAATTCCTACCTTTTCTTAAAATTTTCGCAAAATTAAAATTTTTTTATGAAATCAGATACATCTCGATTAAATTTCATTCCTACAGCATCCAATCCCCACGAGCATACAAAAACTTTCCCTACTTTTTCTTCTCAGAAACCGTTCCATTAATCCACAGATTCGCATCAGGTAATCCGATTGCTCGTTGATTTTTCATCTGTCCAGTTGAAAACACGTGGAGAGATGGAATGGCAGAGTAATTAAACGAGGGGTAAGTCGAGGTTTAAGGACTTTGAAAACTCGAGTCGTAAATTACGCGCGCCAACGCTTACATCGAATGCTTGGTGACGTCACCCCGCAACTTCCTCGCCCTTTCCCTTCCCACCTTCCAACCTGACGAAGAAAAACGAGCCGCAAATATTAAGCTGAACGCCGGTTTCCGTCTAATACTGGCCGTTTCGGGGTTGAAGCGGTGAGAAAGGATTACACTGTGGCCACACAGTGAACGGATATTACTTTGGCCCGCGAAAATCCCGCGTTCGAATATTGCACAGGGGAAATAAAGCGATCGTTGCGCGGTTGGATTGAAATAGCCGCGGAACGCGTTTACGATCTCGAAGTATTTTCGTTCTTGTTTGTATTTTTCGCGGTATTGTTTGCATGTTTTATTTATCCCGTTCGATGATTTATATGCGTGAACGAATGTAAAAAAAAAAAAAAAAAAAAAAAAAAGTGGCGTGAATCGAAAGCGGAAGTTGGAGTGTAAGATTTGTGTGTGTGCGTGTGTGTGTTTTTTTTTTGTTTTGTTTTGTTTTTCGTAGTATTGTAGGACATTTTGGTCGTGGATCAAGTGGAAAATTTTTGCACCATTCAGATAAATATTGCACGTGACAATTTTTCGTTTACTTGTTTACTTGTTTGATTTATCCTGATGGTGAAATAATTTATGGTGTTTGCCACGTTGCTGCATGTTGAATTGAGTTAACGGAGATTTTATGTGGACGAATGAATGAGAGAAACGATTACAATGGATGTGGTATTAAGCAATGGATGAATTTAACCTTATGACTAAAATTTGGAAATATTAATATTAGAATTACTGATCTAAAACATGCATTCAAATAAATATGTGGTACACAGTTAATTATAAAATTAGAATGGATAAAATTGTAATTATAATTTTATGAATTGCTGTTTCACATATTGATTTTTTCAAAAACATATTTAGATTGGGTTCTACATATACGTTTGAATACGTATTTCATAGTTTATTATTCTTCAAAATATCAAATTTGTTTTATTCCACAAAAACATAATATTTTTTCAAAAATTTAAATATTTGTCTTTCAATAAAAGGTAGTAGTTGTTTAATAAATTTTTATTTGCATAGTTAAATAGTTTTTTATTTATGTATAAAAATGAAAGAAATAAGAAAAATATTTCGATAAATTCAGTTTATTTGCTAAAGAATAAATCTGTTGTCATATTTTAATATCTACCAATATATTAACTTTAATAAAAAGTAATTAAAATTTAAATAATGAAAAATTACAAGTACTTTAAACTTACTAATATTCATAACATGACAGCAATAAAAAACTAGATATCGATTTTTTTTTATATATTCATATTAACTTTATTTTTTATATTTTATATTATAATTGTATTATATTATGCTACAATCTTTTAATGGTGCATATTAATTCGTGTTATTTACTACAAACAAGAATTTCAAATGATGTATAAGATTTTCAAAGATGGAATTATAAGGAAACGAAGGTTGTGTTGTTCACATATCTATTTATAACGTTAAAACTGAAAACCAATAAAGTAACCAAGGTTGTGAATAATATTGACAGTAGATAAAGTTACATTGTTTAGTTTACAAGGGATCGAGACCTTGTAGATACTATGTAGAAGCTTGACTATATGTTGCTCTTTGATATTAAATCATTCCGTTATTATGACACCAAACTTCTAGTCATAGGAGTTCACTTTGTAATTCAAGCGTATCAGAATAAGATATTAAGCTTTGAATATTTTAAAATCCTTTGTGATATGATGCCTTGATATATTTTAGCATAATTTTCAGCATAACAACGGTTATAAATATATTTTATTATAAAATTCAAATTTTCAAAATTCAAAACAAGAAGAATGATATTCTTCCTTAAAATTTTTATCTCATTTTACATATTGACAAAACTTTCCTCGGTAATAAATAACTTTCCAACTTAACATTTCATGCATAATTCTAATTCGTCATCATATCTCAAAGATAGATTCTTAATATCAACTTAATTCAAAGATTAATCATTCGCGATTCATCATCGATCAAGTTATTCCCACCAAAAATATCCGCAACAATTTTTTCATCATACACCACCGATTTACATGCACTTACCATATAGCTCCGTAGCTCATCGATTTCACCGAGACGGCCAAACACACCCTTTGGATAACGCTACATTTTCGAACCGATATTTCCTCGACGTCTACACGGCCACTGGCGGAGGCCGTCGTAAAGTTACGCCCTTCACCAAAGTACCTCAACTCCATTCTGTACACCGTGGTACAGGCTGGAGCCGAAGGGACGGGTTACAAGAGAAATATTTAAACGAGAGAAATATTCCTGTTCTTTCGACGAGGGGAATCGTACGTTAAACGCGACTTCTCTCCCTCTCACCCTTGGTCAAGATAAACTGGCTCGTTCGTCCATTCGCGTACACATCCCCGATGGGATGCCGCGCGCCGACCTCCTCTGGTAATGACTTTTAGCCCTTTCAATGCGCGGCCGTTTCTTAGAGTTATTGCCAATGACGACCCAACTGTTCGAGGCACAGGCCGCATCTCTCTGCCCAGCCCATTGGAAAGTAATGTATCAAGGGTAACTGTTTCTTCAATCGAAGATATACGAGGCAGGAAGGGTTAAATGGGACTCGGGGATTTGTGTGTAATCGGGGGGACGTCAAAGAGCGAGGAGCGGGAGGGGTCGAAAAGTTTCCGGGTTACTGCGCCAACTTCCTTTCTATTTCGCCTCTAATAGGTTCCGAGGCGGAAGTCGGGCCCGTTTAGCGCGATAACAATATCCATTGATACGGCGCGCGATCGCCACTTTACTTTGCGCCAATTTCTCGAGCTTGCGCTTATCTGGGCCACCGGTTCCTTACATGATCGCTGCTGATCGAATTTTTAGTATTGGGGGGAAAAGTCGATTTTGCGAGAGTGGAAGTAACTAAGTTATATATCCAGCTTTCAAATCGTTTAAACTCTATGTTAATATTATAGAATTTTTTATTTTTATTTACGTACGTTACGCAGATCAGAGATTTATATTTTTTATTCAGTATTCATTATTCAACAATATTAAACGGCGATATTTTGATATTAAAAATTCTTCTAAGTATTCTGAAAATTTAATATTTAAAGCAACCAGCAGTGGCGTGCTTTTTGCGGGAGAAATTTACACAGAATATGTACGTACAAATATTTCGAGAACCGTGGAAAAAACCAATAGATTAAAAGAGGTTTATTTCATCGTTTGTTTTACAGAACAATTAATCTAGCGGAGAATTGTATATCCGCCTTTATTTAAAAATTCATACATATTCAGTTTCTTTCCTGTCAACCGCCAACATCGTTTTTTACACCAAGGCTAGTTCACTGTTCTCACAGTTTTGCAATATCGTAGTAGTTGTAAAATCGGCAAAGTCTCGCTAAATAAGTCGCGGTCGTTAAAATTCATTTCCCGCTCGATGCGTTCCATAAAAGATCCAACGGCGAACGCGACACGTTGCGCCAAATAGTTTCAACTGCAACATTTCCATTACAACTTTAACAGCATTTTTCGATTCGTAACAGTCGTCTGAAACGCCTGAATGCTTTTTAAAATTTGTCGTAAACCTATAACGTGATGCACTCGAACAACAATTCAACTTTTATGATCGGTAAAAATTTACCGGATATAATGCTACATGCATGCTTCGAGAGTATATTTTTTTCGTTTAAAAAAAAGTAGATATGCATATCAAATTTTTGTTATATTTCTTTTTTCTTTTTCTTTTTTCGTCTTTTTCTGCTTTGCGATTCAGTTTTGAAAATACTCTGCAAAAACGTCATGCTGATATTCAATGGATATTGAGATCGCAGATTTTTTTAAATTCAAATTTGAAACAAACATTGGAACAATATGAATTAATATATGAGTTTTAAATATAGAAATCTTCGGTAGAATTTTTTTGATTTTTTTTTAAATATTTTTAAAATTAAGTAAAATTAAGTAAATGTTACTTCAATTTTTTTATGATAACAATGTTTTACTTTTAAATATTTGATACTTATATAATTATTATATAATTATTATAAACTATATAATAATTGTATAAATATACTATTAATTTATGATCAAAATGATCATAAATTATAATAAAAAGATATTTTAAATGTCAAAAAATAAATTGAATGTTATATATGATAATATTAATTAATTAATTATTATAAAATAATTTTTAATGTACTTATATCACCTTAAAATAAAAGAAGAATAAATTCAAAATGCACGAATAAATAAAAAAATTTTAAACTAATAAATTTATACATATAATCTATTATGATATTTATATTTTAAAATATGTAGATATCATAATAGAATTAAATTTTCATTAAATTTACTAATATGATACGCGGAAATAATAATAATACGATATCAATATAATAATAATCTTTCATGAATACAATAATAATGTTAATTAATATATATAATGAATACACCTGGGAAATATGCATCACTATAATTTCATTCTTAGTATTAATTCATCATAACAAAATATATAACATATTAGTAAAAACAAATTTCTATACTATGAAATTGTAAGCTTTCACCAAAGATTTTTATTTCTTTGCTATTCAAACGTGAAAGGAAATCATTCTCTGAAAAAAGAGGAAATCCACAACGTGTCGTAAGTTACAAGATTCCAGGTGCGCACACGTCGGGCATACTTCAACTTAAGTACGTGCGTGACATAACACGTTTAACGGTTTAATCTCCTGCTAGTTAATACGAAGTGACAGGTGAGCGTAGTCGATTAAACCGTCAATTTTGATCGATCGATCCGTACTCATTTAAACTTGGAAACTGAATTAACGGTATTTAAGCGACATAACGAAGAGTAACTAGGAAAGGAAGAGCTCATCCTTTGATAAATTTCATTTCCTGCTCCTATTCAAAGTCCAGGCTCGAATCCACCCCGAGATTTCGATTTGTTGTTTCGTATTTTTTGGCTAAATCGATTTACGACAATTTAGCGTTCATAATAACGACTTATTACCATCCTATTATCTATCGACTTAGCATTTTTAATACGACGTTAACAGTTTGTAAAATATGAAGGTAATTTGTGCTTCCTGTTCCTCCGAGTTCGGCTACACGTAAAATGGTTGATCGTTACATTTTATGCAAAATTTTTCCATAAAGGTGAGGACTTGAAACGGTGAAATATTATGCAGCTTGAAATTTCGAACACGGTTGCAGTGAAGAATTCGCTTTCTCGTTTAAAGTCGCGAAACTTTAACGCGTCGATCTGGATGGATGAGCGTTTTATTATTTTCGAAATAGAAATTTTCAATACGTATTTTAAGTTTCTAGATGTGATTTTGTTAAACTGTTATTAATTTCTGATTAATGAATATTTTATGAAAAAATATGAAACGGGGATTTGAGAGTTTCGTTAACGAGCGTTTTACATTTTAGATTTACAATTAGATTTATTAACAAAAAATGAGATAAAATTGAAAAAGAATAATTAAAAAATTATTTAACATTTTTTTTTTCTCGTGCAAAAAATTCATATATTCACAAATATAATAGAATATCTTTCTTTATATGTATATCACATTTTTTAATATCAAAATCGATTTTTTGTTATTTTTTCTGATTTTTGAATGACTTCTCAAAATCTTTTATTGGTATAATTTATATGAACATATAATTATTTCATCATATGGATAATTAATTCATTATATTCTCGTAACTCTTGAAAATAATTTCTATTTCTAAAGTTTGGTTGTGTCTGTTGAATCATTATTTTACATAAATACAAAATTTACCGATTAATCGTTTCTTTAACAATTTGGGTCAATTATCTCATTTTATACAAAATTATAACAGATAATGCGCATAAACGAGGGCTTATATCTCGCAAAGTATTAATTATATTATGGCAAATAATTGAACGTATTGCTTGCAATGTTTAAACAAAATTATGATCGTAAATTATGATCGTATTAGATATTTTATAATCTTTAGCGTGCAAATTAATCGTGATTTATGTTCGAAAATGATGAAAATGCGTAAGAAAGAACGAAGAAAGAAATTAATTATCCTTTTCTTTCTTCAAATATCCGAATACCCGAAAATTTAAAATCATTTTTCTTTCTCTTTTTTTACCAATTTAAATTTTATTATTAATTCGAAATTAATAATAATAGTTTCTTGTATCAGTAAATAAATTCGTTATTAGTAAATAAACATGCAATAGCATTTCTTGATGCTATGAAATTAGACCAACATCTATACATCATTACATAAACATAAACACGATAATATTATCACATCATAACCCAATTCTCTCAAGAAAATTCAAATTCTTTCACCCCGCGCCCTTAATTTAATAACATTCCTCAGTTTCCTTTTGATCCATCTCTAAATCAAGTCCATCATAAGTAGTCCTCTTTCCTAACTATTTACTATACACCTTTCGACCATACTGTCCAGAATAGCCCTTAACCCCGGCAAGAAGCTCTATAATAACTCACAATCTCGATTGTGAATCTCGGAATGCACACATACTATTCTGAATACACACGCATACCTTCCTCGTATCGAGCCCGTTCTGCGCCATCCTGTGGCGAACAGAAACTGCGACTAACTACTTTCGAGGTGTCTAGGAGGATGTTGTACACTCTCGCCATGTGCCAGCTTGCACGAGGTACACGCCATACGTATAATTGGTGAACCCGGACGAAGCTGAAGGTGTGGCAGATCCGCGAGGATGGTGGGGGAATCTTTTGGTCTGTTGCACCTGGCTCTCACCCTGTCCCGTGACGTAATTGCTCGTACTGCTTTGATGAATCAATCAGTCGACTGCAGTCGCGCGCAACTGCAGCTTCTGCAATTCAAATGAGAATTTTCTACGGACGCGTGTCACTCGTGGCCAGGCA
>NW_006263802.1:617076-619827 GCF_000469605.1 Apis dorsata | reverse complement strand
CGCGTATACAGAGAGAGAGAGAGAGAGAGAGAGATAGAGAGAGAATGAGTGAGCGAGAGCGGAATCATTAACACGCGCAACACAGGACAAGCGTTGCGCCCGATAAAGCGAGTACCACCGACCGGGTTATTCTGCAACGTGCTCGCGCGTTTATTAGCGACCGGCTAGAAGCTTCAATTTATGCCATTAAAGTTCCTTTTTCATCTATCCACCATTCTGACTAACTCTCTCTCTCTCTCTCTCTCTCTTTCTCCCTCTCTCTGCTCGAAGCTTTATCCGTTGTGCGTTGTTGATAATAATTTATTCTGTCTAATGGCGGACGAGGGTGTATCGAGGTAACGAAGCGAAGCGGCTGTTGCATGAGGGAATTTCGAACAGACCAATGGAGGCGTGGAACAATCTATAACAGTGTATTTTCCGTGGTATATCAGGACAGATGTAAAGTTGTATATAGATTAGGGGACAAATATGAAAATCCTTTATTCTGACATTCGAATGATTTTGGAAAATCATGGAATTAAATTGCATGAAATAGATTTTTTAGGCGCGGGAATAAGAGAAAGTCATGCTATTCGATTAATGATAATAAAAAATATCCCATAAAATATATACTTAAATTTATAAAAATATATATCACACAATTTTATATTACAATAACACAATAATTTTATATTACAACAATAAATCATTGTATTCGCGCAAAACTATGAATGAAACTCTGGTTTAAAAACATGAAAAGAAAGTAAAAGTTTTATCATCGAAAAAATCTATTCAGAAAATAACAAAAACCATACTATTGATGTCACTTTTTGTTTTATTCCGATATCTCTATTGGTTGTCGAGATATAAAGACTCAAAGTTTCCATAGCGTTTAACGTAGATTATAAATAGTATTACGACCTATATTTTTTTCTGGAAATGTTACTATGTTTTTTCAGGAATCGCGTCTGTCACTTGTCTGCAATTTGGAATAGGTCAGGGAGACAAGGTACGAGTAAGAGAGATCCGAATAAAGGATAGAGATAGTAAATAAAGTTAAAAATTATCCTTTTCTTTACACGACAATATCTCGGAGACCGGAAATAGTATTCGAATAGATGAAAAAGCGTTTTAAAGAAGAAAGTTTCGTGCTTCTATTGATCTTTTATCCATTGACCGGAAATCATTATCTTCGAAGTTACAGCGGTTCAAAGTTTTTCTTTTAATTTTAATAGGGTTTAATCGGATTTATGGTGAATGATTAAAAATTACTTTTTTTTTATATGATGATATCTCAGAAACCGGAAGTCGTATCAAGATAAATAAAAAAGCATTTTAAAGAGAAAGATTCTACGTTTCTAGTGATCTCTTATTAATTAATCAAAAATTATTATTTTTGAGTTATAGCGGTTTAAATTTTTGTTGATTTTAATAGGATTTAATCGAATCTTAAGATATTAATTATGCGATAAATTATGTTTATTTTTAGAAAAATATTGCTTACAATGATCTTATTAATTGGTATATTTGTAATAATTGACCAATTAATATGTTCTAATTGAATGTATAATATTATTATTTATCATCATATAATCGTTGAGATATTATATACGATAATAGTAATTGATTTTTAACATGCAATATTTTTAGCGATTATATTGTATTTTTGTACGTAGTTTTAAGTGCTTTGGGATCTTGAAACGTTTATGGAGAAGTCTTCGTCTTTATTGGTCGCGTGGAGATATTTCGATCTGATTTTTCAGTCATCGTTCGATCCGAACGAGGAAGTGGCTGGGAAGAAATTGAACGAAACTTCGAGGAGAATGACGTCTGGAAAGGAAATTTTTGTCGTGGGAAATCGGAAATGTCGGAGGTTGAAAAGCAGTCACGAAGTCGACATGTGACGGGATGTGGTGTCGAAAGATAAAAATGATTTAGCGAGAGTTAGAAATTTTTTGAACGGATTAGACGTGTTTTATAATGAAATGTTTAATGATTGGATGAAGGTAAAATTTCAGAAAATATATATAGATATGTATAAAAATTTTAACAAACAAATTTTTCCCCACATTTTTATCTTATTTTCACACATGGAGTAATGTTTATTCATTTTTATTCAGTTGAAAATTGAAAGTTTTTATAATTTTTAACTTTTTAAAAATTTTATTTCATTTTCTCGACTTATTTTCTTTACATAAAGTCATATGCTTTCTGAATGCAAAATTTAAGAGACATTTCTAACTTCTCAATTTTTAAAATATGCAAAATGCATAAATAAATGCATTCGTATAAAACTTTAGCTATTTTAAAAAAAAGTCTATTTATAAGCAATATATTGCTATATCTCTTTATATTAAAGTGATAATTTTAATCAACAATTATATGTTAAAACTGTTTGATTTTGTATTGTCTGAACTTAATTGCGTTTATTATAAATTGCTATATTTTCTAGTAATATTTATTTTTAATAAAATAGAAAATATAATATATATTATAAAATCATTTTTATAATAAATAGAGAGAATCTTAAACATATCTTAAACAAAGATAGAAAGAGTGTATTAAGAAGAAAAGCAAAATTAACTTTAGTAATTTTCCAACAATCAAAATTAAAATTAAAACGACATTTCATCTTCTTTACTACTATATGAAAATTTTTCAAGGAAAACCTGGATAAGTGAATTCTAATTAATCTTTCTTAGACAGTTCTACTTCTAAAGAAGGAAATTGGAATCTGAAGAGAAATAAAAGGTATATCTTGACTGGAACTGA
>NW_006263802.1:612859-616878 GCF_000469605.1 Apis dorsata | reverse complement strand
AAAAAAAAAAAAATCGTTTCAATGATCGATCAAGAACATTTATCACGAATTATTCATTGCGTTACCGTGTTGTTTATTTATTTATACAATTTCATCAAAATTAATGTATGATGGCGAATATGTTATTAATTTAAAAAAGGAATTATTTTTTAGCTAAAAAAGCCATTTAGATATATTTATTATTAAATAATAAACAATATTCAATAATAAATCTTTTTCAAGTGTGTTAATTATAAAAAACATTGCTTCGAATATTTTTTGGAAATTCGATGATAATTTAATTTTAAATAATTTAATTTTAAGTAATTTAATTTAATGCAAATGATACTAATGAAATCATTTTTTATTTTATATTAGAAAAAATAATAACTTTAAGTTTAATTTTCTTACGTATAGTTTTCATTTTCAATAAGAAATCTCTTATGAATACTTTTATTATTTTTTCTTTGAAGAAAGAAATGATTTCATTATATTTCTACAAATTTTCAGATTACTTATTTTTGATTTGCATTAGTTAATATATAAAAGATAAATTTTAAAATTTAATATTTTAAAAGTTATTTCAATAAAAAATATCATTTATCTAAAATATTCATATTCATATTAAAATTTTCTAAAATAACGAATTTATGATATTTTAAATTCGGTTCTCATTAATGATATACAAGATTAATATGTCTTAACGTCCAATTATTGCGATGCAAGATTCGTATAAGAAATATTTTTCCATCCATACCAAATCTTCGTTAAATCTTCGTATAATCCTTCTCTCCTATGCTCCATAAACACCCTATTTTCCCTCAAACTATTCCTCAAATAATCCACCAAGCATCTCTAATTATCCCACATCTCGATTATAAGTCCAAAGGAGAGATCAATAGCGTTCGAGAAACGATTTGCACAAAAATAGCCACCATGGGAGTGTACATTCCTCGAGATGGTGGGGATGTTGGTGCGTTCCTCTTTTGCATCTCTAATGCGACGTTACTTCCGAAGTGGGCGTTACACACGTACGACGAAATTTATGGTGTAAGCTCCTTCGAATCGACGTGCGCTTTGCTGAAATTCTCAAGTGATCAGCGCGTAGGAAGTTCGCCGGATATTCCGAATTCCTAATGCAATTCACGTAGAGACTAGTGCGCCTGTGGGAGATGTAACGAGGGGGATGGGTGGATGCGCGTGTGTGTACCCCCGCCATCGTGCTCTCGCAGTTCAATCCGTGTGTTAAAGGGAGCATCCACCTTCTCACCGAGTTGCAAGAAACCTGTGAAGCGGGGAATAATCATTTCTGGCGTGATAATCGGGATTCTGGTGGCGATAAAAAAAAAAAAGAAAGAAAAGTTCGCAAGTTTCAACCTCCTTGGCGTGTTACGATCCGGCCAGAGTTATCGTCGCGAGCCAGTTTCCCGAATAAAATAAGGGTGAGTCGGATCCCTGACGAGTTCTCAGACGCGATTCCGTAATAGGGTGGTGAAATATCGCTCTCGAATGTTACCGCCGTGAGATATCTCGAACACGTTGCCCCGATAACCGGAACGATTCTCCTCGAGGATAGGTGAGAAAAGGGGATAACCGTTCGTGGTTTCAATCGATTAAAATGTACGGGAGGAAGAGGACGAAATGCCGCTCGATGCGCGTGAATTGAACGTTAACCGTGGAATTTATTAGGTTCGAGAGGAAAATATCGCGCGTTTCAAATGTCCGATTTATATCCGGGAATATAAGGAGAAAGGTATATTTGTCGTGATTAACGTGTATCGATCCTTTCTTTTTTGATAAATGATTCGATGGAGATGATTTTTTTGACGAAATTTTTAACGACGTTGCGTTGAGTAGTTGGAATATTTGAAATTTTAAGAAAGAAGAGAAAAAGGAATTTGAAAAAGTTTGGAATGCAATTTTTAAAATTTCTCTCGGAACAATTTGTTCATTAAAAAATGATTTTTGTTAGCTTAACCTACTTCTGCTAGATTTATGTTTTCAACCATTTTTACTTCACTTTTTCAAAAGAAAATGTTCCAATTATTCCGACACTTATTCTGACATATTATTAATCTTATTAAATAAATTATTTTTTTCCGTATCTATAATAATTTTTTCTTCTTTAATACAATTAATAATAACTGAAAATAAAAAGATTTAACGAATGACATTAATCCAAGGATATATTTCAGTCTATAATACATAATTTAAAAATAAAAATGTTTAATATTTCATTGATCCTGTATTTGTATATTCTTTCTTTCTAACTTAACCATCAAAATGTATATTTATATACACACGTGAGAATAATATAGATTATTTCCGGTTATTTCACTGCGCAATACCATAACACACTATATGTATATAATTAAAATACAAAGTACATAACAGTAAATATATTAACATAAGAGAATAAAATGAAATTCCAAAAAAACATATACATATCGTGGAAATATGTAATTTTCAAGTCAGATCACGTTATAGATGGTCAATCCATATATAACCACGTACAAAAGCATAAAAGATATATGGAAGAAATGTATCGAAGAAAGAAAACAAAGGTCACATATCAGCGGCAAATGTGAACGAAAATCCAATAACAGATCCGTCTGTAGGTCTGTCAAGGTTCACGAGGAGAATGAAAGGGGTGAGGGTCACGTTTGCCTTAAACCGCAGACATAAAAGTATTTTTCAACAAAGTGGTCCAGCGAAAAGAAAGAAAGAAAAAAAAAGACTTTCCTTTTGACGTGTATTAACCATCCGCGTATAATTTACGCTGAAACGACTGCTTTGGAATACAAAGTCAAGTTCAACCTCTAAGACGTAAGACCACGAAGAATACGGCCGAATGTTCATTGGCAAAAAAATCAACAGTCGTTTTCTCGAATGTAGGTCGCTTTTTTCGTTATTTACGATCAGCCTGGAAGCTGTTGACTGCTTTTTTCCTTCCTTTTCCCTCTTTTTTTTTTCGCCCCTCCTGGCGTACATTTATTTCAGTTCGCCTGGAAAACAGATGGCTGTTCACTGAAAACACCATTTACACGGGCTCGATTTTCTTCTTTCTTTTTTTTTTTTTTTTTTTTTTTTTTTTTTTTTTTTTTTTTTTTTTTTTTTTGCGAAACAAACGTTTTTATACGAATAGTGAAATAGGTGGAAAAGGGAGAAAAATTCTTCAATTAAAAGAAAATATCATGGTGGAAGGATGAAACTTGTTCTCGCAAAATATCGAGAACATGGATGAAACCGAAGAATAACCAGGATCCCTGAGAGAAGTCGTTAGTTAAACTGAAAGCACTCTGTACGTTTCCTGTCGGTTTATTCTCGGAACAGAGGACCGGCGCGGTTACTTTAAACAGAGGCGCAGATAGGATCGGGGAGAATTCCTTTTGCATCGATCCTTGTGCAGCTGGCAATCATAAAGAATCGAAAAGCTTTTCCTACGCTCGTATTCGCCGGACGTCCCCCTCCCCCTCCGAAGAGAGCGACTCGAACTTACGTGGAGAGCGGAATCGAGCTTAATGGATTCGGGTAATTACTTTTCTCTCTCCCCCATCCTTCAACCCTCCCCCGCGGTGGAAAGACGTTAGTTCGGAAAAAGTGCCGCATAAAGAGCCGATTTAGCCGCGAGCAAAATTCTCCAGCCACCGTTACAAAAGCTCGATGCACAAGAGAGTAGAGAGATAAAGAGAGATAAAAAGAAAGAGAATGAAAGAGAGAGAGAGAGAGAGAGAGAGAGAGAGGAGACGAGAGAAAGTCAATGCTTTGGTTGGATCCATTGGGGCGTGCCTGAAACCGCGAGAACTGGATCCGCCGTCCCTTAGTTACCCTAAAACATCATACGATGGCGGCTTTCAGACGACTAGCGGCTAGGCGACGAGAGTAAAAGGGATCGACGATGGGCAGATATATGATGCGCGCACACATGCACGCGCACACACACATATACATACGAAGTACGTATTCAAAGAGAGAGAAATAGATTGGATATAAAGCAAGAGCACTCAGTGCGTTTCCTGTCGGGCTGGTCCGGAAGCGCG
>NW_006263802.1:610280-612459 GCF_000469605.1 Apis dorsata | reverse complement strand
GATGGCGGCCACTCGCGTGGATTTCTCTCGAGCGCGTTAGTACACGTGGCCGTGCTGGTATAAAGGGCGTCGTAGAGCCGTTTGAAAAGTCCTTAAATTTTAATGCAAAGCTCTAAGTCTCGGTGTTGTGCCGTCTATGGGATTAAATGGGGGGTGAAGGGGATATACTCCCCGTGCTATTATCCCCGCACGCAGTTGGGTTTGCATTAAGCGAGCAACGGTGAATACAACGCGGTGAAAAAAACCACACACGCACAAAGCCCCTTCTCTGTGTGGAAAGCTGTAAAGCTGGGGAAGATGGGATATTGCTATCGCTATTGCTACTGTTGCGAAGAGGGGGAGGTGGCAGAGGCCGTCAAGGCGTGGAGGGGAGGGGGGAGAGACGAAGTCGAGGATGGCATGAATGGCGATGAGTGGTGGGATAAGAGTTTCGGGATCTTGTAAAACGAAGCTTTGGAAAGGATCCAGACAATTCCTGTCCGCGGATTCAGTTTTTACAGAGAAGATGCGTGGGGGGTATCATTTGCGAGAAATTAGAGAAAAGGAGATATCCTCGTTATTTTCGCGTGCCCAAGAAAATGCTCTCTGACTTCAGTTTAATTTAGTTTCACAGTCGTAGAATCGTCCCCTTACTGAGCTACTATCTTCAGCATTTTTCTTCATATTCTTTTTTTCTTTTTTTTTTTCGAGATTCCAACTAATAAATCTTTTTATCTTCCATGCTCGTAGCAAGACGAGATTTTCTATTCGAAGAAACGAATCTACCAGTTGCGATCTTCTCCTATTTAACTGTATCTGGATCGCGTTTAATTAAACGTGAACTACCGATCGGTAATTGATCAGTCTCCGATATGAATCGAGCTCCAATTCGATTTTCCAGCTCGAATTGGTCCAATGATCAAGAGTACCGTTCAAGCACCGTCTTCAACCGAGGCCACATTCACCCTTCGCCCTCCTCGGTGCCGATCGAATTAAATCCAATCGGGCGGCGATTCCATCGAGGGTGGCCGCGTGGAATTCATCGTCCATAAAAATCGCATTTCCGCTAATTCTTACGGATCGCGTAGCGCGAAAGCGCGAGTCGAATCGGTAAAGAGCGCGGAAGAATCGATTCTCTGCACCGACGACGTGTGCACATCTCGTATTTACGCCTTTTTACGATGGCCTTTAAACGCAATAGAAAGAGACATAAAAAAAAAGCGAGACTCATCTTTATATGGATTCTGATATCAACCCTCGGCATCCAACTCGCCCGTATAAGCCGATTATGTTCAGCTTTCGCATTCCGCCACTCGGTTTCCTCCGATTCTTCAGGTATAACGTTCACATTTAGTCGTTACTTGCGGAAAAACGCCAGGATGTTGGTCGTGTGTATATCCATTTAAAGTGTTTCTATCAGAATCTATTTTTCAGAATTTTTGTTAGAAAATGTTTTTTACTTTTCAAGTATATTCCAAGTATGTGAAGTTTAAAATTTGTTTGAAAGAAAAATGTTTAAATAGTTTCGAATAACAATGAGAATAAATTATTGAGCGCTATACGTTATTTGCTTGTTACAAGGTATATTTTATCGAAAAGACTTTTCACAAGAATCATTACAAAAAAAATTCGATTACTTTTGGCTACAATTAATTCAAAATTAACTATTTTATCATTTTATCATTATCACAATCCATTTTTCATTTAATTTCTTCCATTCATAAATTCGAAACATTAAAAATTAACACGTTTCCACTTTCATTTAAAGAGAAACATTTTAATTATATTAATTTAGTAAAGTTATAATGACTAAATATAGTTAACCACTTCTTTTTAATATGCATAACAATTTGTTGAATTCACGAAAATTAACAAACAATTACACAGCTTAATTTTAAAATAATTTTAAAATTCATTAAGTTTGCAATTTATCGTTTAAAAATATAAATCGCCCCATTTAACAACACATCGCCAATACCATCGACAAATCTCTACGAGATGTTCTTAACCGTGCCGCGATTCTTCCATTTTGCGCGACAGTTCCACCCCTTTCGTATTTAGAATCCTTTTGTTTCTTGATAGCGGCATATCCACGCTCCTATCTGCGCCGGTGGCTTTTGTTCCGAAAACGTTAGGCGTCCACGTGTGGATCTTTTATTCCCTTTTACGAGGATCCCCGTGTAGCATAACGGACGGTTGA
>NW_006263802.1:606874-609787 GCF_000469605.1 Apis dorsata | reverse complement strand
CCGACCCCCCTTATCGTTTTTCGGCTGGTTTTTAATTTGCACGAGACACAAGAGTTTCGCTCCGCCTGTTTACGCTGTTTCTCTGTATAAATTTCGTTATCTTTTGCGACGGACAAATTGTTCCAGTTGTTATATACCGGCTTGACATCTCGGTATACGGTGAAGTATTCGGTATCGTGGCGCGTATGCCCGCAATAATCGTTCGTTTGGAAACACGATTTTTGTGCGCATGGCTAAGGTAAAATGAAGTGGAAATGCGATGTTGATGGATGTCAAACAATTTAAAAAAATAAAGGTTTTTTTTAAATGATTAAATTTCTCTTTGCCTGTTTGGAAGGGCAGTTGATCTATTCGAGCGTTCGAAACAGATAGAAAGAGCTTTGATCGGGGTTGAACGGAGCTTTGATAATCAAATTGGAATTCGATTTTTCGGTTATAATACTTTGTTGATATTGTATTTGTGTTTCGATGACAATTATATTATATTATATTGGAAATTTTAATTGAAATTAATAATTGTGTGAACATATTTAGAAATACGTGTGAAATTAGATTATACACGTGTTTCTACGCATAATTTTTTCCTTTGTTCATTCTTATTTTTAATCGTTTATATTATTCTATTCATACGTACGAGTTCTTATCAATTAATTACATAGCCTTTTGATAAAAAAAATATGTAAATTTTACAGGAAATGAAAAAAATGTAATTAGTTTAATTTGAAGTTAATTAAACTTCAAATAATTAAAAGTAATCAATGTTGGTTTAAGATTTCATGTGATAAATGCATTATATTCTTTAATTTCCCGTTATTAAATTTCGATTATATTATTAGATAAAGATATCGTTACGATGATTACGCGTGATTATTAAACAAAAGTCGAATCTATATTCAAATGAATTTCATTATTTTATAATGAAAATGAAATGGAAAAATCGTACATTATACTCATGTAACAAAGTATGATATTGTATATTCATCTTTTCATAAATAGCAACACTAGATTTTTGATAAAAATTAATAATATGATTTTGAAGGATATTAATATTTATATAATAAAATTTATATAAAACGACAACATGTATATTCATATATATGTATAAAAAATTTATGGCTTGCCATAAATTTAATAACAAAATACTCGAAAAAAATTTAAAAAGAACGATTTAAAAAGCTTTTTGCAATTTTCAAAAACACGCATTAATTTATTAGACGAGAAATAGTGACATAAAAATACGAACTACGAAAACTTTTTTAAAAAATGCAATAGATAATTGAACCTGACACTTATATTAACAATACCTTTCACCTAACATATTTAAAATTATCAATTTTCAAAAATGTGATAATTTTCAGAAACGATTAAAACAATATTTCATATAAACCAATCTAATAACAAAAACACACACGTTGCATCGAAAGGCTGGGACAATCGGGATCGAGAATACCCGTAAAATGGCCGAGTATATCGATCGAATCTCGGCAAAAATATGCATTCGTTGCGGGTAACTGCAGCCCATGCCTGCATGGACGTACATCGAATGCCTCTCTATTATTAATATGCAGTCGTACGGACGATTAAACGTGGGCTCGTGTCGGCCCAGGCAATAATTATTTGCGGGATAGTTGCGTTGCCCCGATTTCCCAAACCGCATTCGACGCTCCATCGTCAGCTGCGTTTGTCGCCATACTGAACCGTGCTCGACAATATTATTCTGTCGAGTCATCCCGTTACTCTTCTTCCTGCTCGTCAAAATCGTACGATTTTGCCACGTTCGTTCGCTCGTAAATTTCCTCTCCAAAATTTTCGATTCGACTAGCCTCGATCGGGCAAAAGTCTATTTAACCGCAAATATACCCATCCCTGGTACAAATAGGGGTGGTCATCGTTCGATAACAATCTAATTCGATTACCTGGAAACACGTACAGAGATTATTCTAAACGACGAGCCATTCTCCCGTAATAATAACCCGCTCGTCCGAATGGAGGATACAGGACAGGAGACAATAATAGAAATCTTTTTACGATCGGTCGGCCCTTTGTTTAAATTCAGAACGCTTTTTTCTCCCTTCGTCCCACGTTTAGGAACGTGTTATTGTTCGATGAACAATCATTCTCTGAAACATTCCCCCGCTTGCTTTTTCCTTTTTCGTTCTCAGTTATAATTTGCGCGTTGAATTGTTAGCGTTTAACCAACAAACAAATGTTTTTATCCGCGGATTCGTTGTTACGCACTGACTTTATAATTAATTATTGAAGTATATTCAACTGTTTTTAATGAATGCGACTCTGTGACGCGCATTCAACGCTGGGACGCGTTGTCCTTGATTTCGTTTCTCACGATTTAGATTTTAAATTTGTCCACGATTATGGTATAAATAAAATTGGATTAAATTGGCTCGAGCAAATTTGGCCACGGTATTTTTTATAACAGGACTAATTTAAAATTCAGACGCTTCTTCAAGTCGTTCGTATTATTTGAAGAGAATGAAGGAGAATTCTTTCATCCCCGAGACGTGGCTAGAATCAAATTTCACGTGCTTAACAAGTTCCATCTTAAATACTAAGAATTAAAATGTCGTGTATAAGAAGTTATAAAGAAAATTCATTTTCGTTAAATATACAAATCAATCGATATATTCAAATATAAATCACATAGCAACGAAGCAAATTATAGAATCTTAGTCTTTAATTAAAATACGATCATGTCACAATCCACTTTTATACAAATGAGATTTAAATTTATACCTACAAAATGCATATCATTCAAGATTCTCCTTGAACGATCAATTCTCGCTATTCCATTAATCAATTTACCCAAAGATTGCTTTTAAAAGCTTCATAACGATTTTTCGATAATTTCACACCGCAACAAAATTACTCGTTTAATCTCATTCAACAAGTTCCATT
>NW_006263802.1:606388-606698 GCF_000469605.1 Apis dorsata | reverse complement strand
AAAAAAAAAAAAAAAAAAAAAAATACAATTACGGGCGTAACTTCGCGTCCCAGAGAATCGCAGGACCGACTTCAAAGGACACCAAGTTCCCCTTGGTTTTCTTTGTCATCGGGCAAGCGCTCGTTCGAACGGCTCGTCCTCAAACGGGATCACGGAAACGAGGAAAAGAATACTTTTCGCCTCGTAAACGAAGCAATTAACAAACACCGCCTCTAATTAGAACTGGCTTAAATCAGTGTCGGCAGCTACAATACGGGTGTTTCATAAACTATGACATCGCTCGATTTACCCGAAGCCCTGTTCCTTCACC
>NW_006263802.1:603041-606112 GCF_000469605.1 Apis dorsata | reverse complement strand
CCGACACAATTACGACCCCCTCTCCCTCCCCACCGCCGCTATCATCCCTCCGCTCGTCTGCTCTGTCCAACGCACCCCCACTTTCCATCCCCCCACTCCCTCCGCCTTCGTCGAACGAAGGAGGAACGTGCAAAAAATTTCTTTAAACGCGCGTTCATTGGTTATGCGCCAATGAGCACTCAAAGAACGAGAGGGCAATTCACCAGACTTCGTTCCTCCACCCCCACCTCGTCGTCTGTCTGCCAACTAAGGGAGACGGAGAAGATGGAATGTCTCCCGCGCGCCGAGTTTGACGACGCCTCGTCTTATCGTGGCTGCACTCCAGACAACCATTACGCGTCTTCTTTCACAGCTTGCTCGTATGCGATTTCCTCGAATGGATTCTGCCAATGATATCTCCATCCCCCCTCTCCCCATACCTATTTGTATTTCCCCTTGTATTCCCTTCTGTGCGCGCTTCTGGGCGCACACGAGCCAGTCGAAGTACCGGGGCAAACGTGTCACGTACTAATGTTTCCCTTCCCCGAACATCCGAGTAAAACGAATGATTTGTGAGGGTAAGGCTTAAGCTTCGTTACCACCCCGGTGACTCGACTACGCGCGAGTTTCGCGGCAGGAAGGAAGGGCGAGGGAACTTGATGGGAGGCTGTACAGGCCGTGAAGGAGGAAAGTCGAAGGATGAGACACGACCAATACCTCCGAGGCTCGAGGGTTGGCGAAAGTTCGAAAGGGAGAGGGAAGATCGGTGAACGAGCGTGTGCGATAAAAGAGAGATCTGACGGTTTTAAACTCGGGAGGAGGAACGGGGGAGGAAGAGGGCTGATAGAGAGTTGGTTGGAGAAAGGTGACATGAAGGGGATGAAGAGGATAAGGAGGCAGGGTGAGAGCGAGAAGTAAAAGGTGGAGAGAAAGAGAAAAAGAGAGAGAGAGTGAGAGGGGATAGAGAGGAGGTTACAGTCCTGTCTCATCTACTTGATTGCATCGCCTGGATTACAGCCGGGCTTTAACGCATCCCCCTCGGGACGCCTAGCGTGAAAACAAAAAGAGGAAGCGGTCGAGGCTCCCGGGGGAGGGAGAAGAGGGGGATAGGAAAAAAGAAAGGAAAGAACTGCTGCTTCTTCCTCGCTACTTCCTTTTCTCGTCTTCCTCCTCTTTTTCTTCCTCTTCTTCTTCTTTCGTGGGCATCGCACCGGTGCTCGAGTGAAATTCTCTGAGAATAATTTTCACTTGCACCTCTGGCGTCGTTGTTCAACCCTTCCGCTCTCTTTGCCCCACTCCTCTTATAATATCTCTTTCTTGTCCATCGGCTGTACGCCACGCTCTCCTTTGAATCCTCTGAGTTTTCTTCCCGAATGCTAAGCAAAATCAACTGCACGCGAAATCTTACGATCTACGTTAATATGCTTGTGACAAAAAAAAAAGGAAAAGGAAGAGGCTTCTTTTCCACCTTCCTTTTTCAATTTCACGCTGCGGGAAAATTAAGCAAGGAAATTCGTAGCTGGAAATTCATTTTTTTAATGCATCTCTCGTTAGTGAATCGAGAACAAGCTGGTCGATAAAGCACGTCGAATTTCGAGTGTCACTAGCAAACTGTTTCGAACTCTGCACACGATGTTTTCGATCAAACTATTAATCGAAGCTTGCGTCGTTAACTTTCTATCTATTTTATATCTATTCGATTAATTGGAGACAATGCGCCTGTCGCCGATCGTAAATACGATTTAATGCGTGTATGGTTTGAATGGCGACGAGATGGTTTGTGGCTTTACGAGATGTGTGATCGTGTTAAGTATAGCGATTTTGTCGAATGTTAAAATTGTGGAAGAATTTAGATTAATATATATTTGGATTATTTCAAGATTTAAAGAATTTATTAATATCACGAATATTTAAATTTTGCTTTACATATTATTATTATTTACATATTATTATCTAAATTATTAATATAAGTACGATTAATTATTTGTAAGTTTAATGTGAATTATTATTATGCTAATTATTCAATTTTCCATAATAAAATTTTGAGATAAACCAATTCATTTAATCATTTTATTATATCAATTAGTAATTTTTGAGATTCCAATTATTTATTTACGGATAGAAATTCTTCCAAGAAAAAAATTAATCTCGAAATTACTTTAATTTTACAATGAGAATTGATAAGAATAAAAAATACTAAAAAGCATACCAATTTTATGGGAATAAGAAATTAAATTAAATCGATTTTACAAATAATATATTTCTCATTAAAATGTGTTGATTTTATCCTCTAATAATTATATATAATCGTTTTAAATTATTTATCGTTGTTTATATCGGACAATCATTTCTCAACAATCATTACTTACTAATATGATTAAACGTTATCTCGACGATCGAACTGTTTCATTGGAAACAATTCGTGGTTTCAAAGTTTATTTTTCTTTCTAAACTAGAATATACGCGCGAACATTTAGCTCCACATATTTACGGAGTTCTTTTACAATAGCGACGTATCTATTTGCCAACCATGGAATTGTTTTCGAGGTTTCGGTGTAGGGCTTGATTCGTATAAATCTGCTCTCTGTTTACGATCAAGAGAAAAGATTAAAACATTGCCCGCGTGCCAAGTGGGACGACATGCCGCGTACAATGTCGTACACGCGAGCAACAGTGCTGCTCGTTCTCCTTTGGATTTCGATGATAGCGCGCAAGATCGATTGTCGGAAGTGCGATCGTTCCTCGCTTCGTGCTTACAACTGTTAACCCTCAACTGGTAGTTCGTTGGATTATAGGTGGTCACGATGGCACGATGTGAATTTCAAGGTTTCAATTCCTAGGAAAATTACGTTTCACGAAATAAGATGTATGATGTGATTCTCTGATGCACAAATTATGAAAATGTAAAAATTATTTTGCGGAATATTGTTGTTATTGAAATGTTTAAAAAAAAAATCTTCTTACAATCGATCGTTGAACGATAGAATGATAGATGACAACGATTAGATTCGTTCTATAATTTTTACTTTTAATTCGATTAATTTTTTATTGATTTTGGAATTAATTAAGACTTTTGAAATACAAATATATAT
>NW_006263802.1:601887-602738 GCF_000469605.1 Apis dorsata | reverse complement strand
AAAAAAAAAAATGTTTTAAATAACAATTTAATGGTATCAAAAGGTATATATTATAGATTCTTATATATAAAGATTTGAATTTTTCAGAAAATTATTACTATAAATCTTTTCCCTTGTCACACGATTCATTTCAAAATATGAAACTTTCAAAATTAACTCGTATCCCATTTAAATTACAATTGACATTATCAAAATGAACAACACCAAATACGAACTTAATCCTTGCGGTTTACCTATGACCAAACAATACCAATTAAAGATCAAATTACCTGTTTCGCCGTTCAATGAAACTCAATTGCTCCTTTGCTCCGATTTTTGCCCCGGTTAATTAAACGTCTCGTTAAGCGCGTTAATCCACCGTGTTAACGATCCCTCGTGGTTCCTTTCTCGATGCACAATAGCGTTTTAATTCGATCTTAAGGGGAGGGGGGTCGTGTCACCTGGCCGAAGTGAGTGACGCTCGTTCGTCCAGAATGTGATATCCACGTTCCTCCGCGTCATTCCGTAGCTGGATATCGAAGGGAATGCCAAGGATCGGGTCGTTGCGAGTTTAGGAACAGCTGCGCCTGTATCCAGGATAACAGCTGGATGAAAGCTCGCGTTCGAAACTCGAATATATGTATGTATATATCACGTTATAACGCGGCGATGCTCTCATCCTTAATTTCGAAGAAGAGTATGGGGCCGTTGTTTTCTCTCGATTTTATAACGTTCGTTAAATTTTGCTCGGTATAATATATATGTTCACGTTCTATTGGTCTGAAGGCTGAAACATAAATCTACGTGAATGAAAACAGGAGGGAAAATGTTACGAACTTTTGTTTTAAAACGATTTATCGCATTACAAAATG
>NW_006263802.1:580753-601746 GCF_000469605.1 Apis dorsata | reverse complement strand
GAATTTTATTCGAAATATGTCAGAATGACGAATTTTACATTTTTTTTTTTTTTTTTTACGTTGTTTCTTTGAGCGATGGAAACGTGTTTTCCAACGAAATTGATGTTGATTTTTATCGAGACGTGGAATGGAATTAAAAATATATATATTTTCTTGTTTGTATCACGCTAATATATTGATTTTCTTCGAATATCGCCGGTATGAAAAAATACGATGGCAAAATTAGAAATTTTTTAATCAAATACAACAAAAAAATAGGATGTTTTATTCTGAATGATAATTAAATAAAGATATAATAAGATGCATGAAGTATTTTCAAATAGGAAATTGTTTTTACAACAAAATTGTACTTGATATTATCCAAGTATAGATATAATAAATACAATTATTTTTTTATACAAAATTCATTGTAATTTTTATTTCTTATTTCTGAAAATTATGAAATATTATCATAAATAGAATACTTTTACAAGAAAGTTTTAATTATACAAGAAACTTCTTATAAGAAACAGATTTATATTACATCGGTTGATTTTGACGAATTTATAGGTTCTTTCGTTAATCTTTGAAAATTAGAAGGAATACGTGGAGCAAAATGTGGAGGAAACATGCGTAAATTACCGAAAGGATAAGTTGAATGAATAATGAATTGATGAAATAATGAATTGATGAGTAGTTGTATAACGTTAATAAATAATGCAGTACGCGATCGATTTGTATTAATATTTGTATAAAATTTAATGTTAATCTAGCAATACTTCCCTAAGATAAAGCTTTACTAAAATAAATACAATATTATTAATAATAATAATAAATATCATATTATCTTTTGCATGGTTAATATAAAAAAAAATATAATAAATAATATAATTAAATAATTAATTAAGAAAAATATTGCTATACAAAGATAATCGTCACGATTATTTATTAGATAAATAAAACAGTTTCGAGAAAATTTCATCATCGGTATACGTATTATAAAATAGTGAAATACGAGTTATAAAATCATATGAGTCATATTTGATTTTATATTCAGGAATGTGAAATGCTTTGCTTCTTACATTACGATAATATTTTGTTTTAAATTCTCCAAACATCTCATGATATTAAAGGGTATGTATAAACTTAAAATTTGAAAATTGTTGATAAATCCATTGACATAATTTTGTAATTGTAAATTTTTAAAAAATTAATTACGAGATTATCCTGTTGTATATATACTTGCATGATTTAAAATCTAATACAATTTCACTTGTATACAATTTCATTGATATAATTTTTAAAGAATTGTAAATTATCGTTCGAAAATATCTCGTCGCAATAATTCCACAGTCGTACAATTTTCATATTTAACCAATTTTCCTCAATGCTAAAATAAAACCAAATTTGAATACAAAATTTATACGAAAAGGATAATCAATGCTTAAATTTATACCTTATATTCCACACGTATGTTTCGACATATTTATATCCCTCCCAATAAGCATCGAACATTCCAATTTCTTTTCCACCCGAATCGACAAATTTATTCATCCCGCAAAATCCCATCCTTGAAAACAGTTTCGACATCGAAAGTGTAACCTGTTCTCTTTCTTTCTTTCTCTCTCTCTCCCTCTCTCTCGATCGTTTCAAGAACGTTAACAAAAACGACCTCCCTTCGAGTTTTCGAATCGAGTAAATGTCACGGTCGGTTGCCTCCTCGCACGATTCCTCGACCATTCGACACCAGACTGCGCGTTTCGTCGCCTCGAATTCACAGCTGAGATCACACGGGTGGAGATTGGCATTATGCGCGCAACAACGCGGATAATCATCCCTCTTTCTCTTTCTCGCCATCTCCTCCCCCATTTCCCCTCCACTTTTCCGCCCAATGTGCCCGCGATAAAAATTGGACGGGTCGATCGTCGCAGGTTCAGCAACAGCTGTGGCTTCGTTTCGTGGGCCATGGCCAACAACAGCTGGTGCGAAAGCTCGCGTGTAGGCACGTGCACACCATCGTGTTTCGCCTTCTTATGCACGTTTATGGCAGATGGCGACCCGATCGCCGTCAAGTGCGACTCTCTCGACGTCTTCTTCTTCTTCTTCTACTACTATTACTACTACTACTATTACTACTTCTACTACTACTCTTGGCAAGATGTGTGCGAAGCGAGTCACGATGGAAATACGTAATTCGAGGCTCGCAGACGATACTCTGCTTGGTAGCCGGCTGCAACGAGACACTGCCATATGTCAAAACGATGCCGTTACGGCATTCCTGGGACGCTTTCGCGTCTACGAGCGAGGTTGCCTCGTTTGCATGCGACTTATACTTATCCGATGAATTATCTCGTTCCGGATGGAGGATATTAAGCGTTGGAATAGGGTGCCGTTGTTCGATACATCGCTGCAACTTTGTTCTCTGGGCTCGATGCCGTGTAACTCGAACATATTTTAGCAATACGAGCTTGTTATTTATTATGTGACTTGAAATATCCTTTCCACGCTTTTCTATTAGACGTGCTTTAAATGCAATTTTACCGGTGTGAATCTCTTATTTGAATATAAGTTTGTTAAGAACTATTCTCCAGCCATCAATTAGCTAGTTTAGTAAGTTGTTTGTGTTAGTAGTATGTAACTTGAAATTACTTTATTAATGTGAACCTGCTGTTTGACTTAAATATCGTTTTTAGGAAGTTTCTTCTTGCAAATTGAGATTCTTCCAACTTTTCTTTGATTTGGAAATAATATGTCGTGTCCTTTCCTTTGAGATAGCAAATATTTTAGCAAATATTTTTAAGTTTATTTGCAAATATGTGTATAATAGGTTTTTGAGACGAACACAAACAGCTAGGAATATATTATAGAGAAAACACGATTAATTCTATAATATGGATAATATTTTGATAGTCTAAGTGAAATGAGTTTGTATTAGATTATCTATGAGAGTTTAATATTGGAAATAATAATTGTGTTATGATCTAATGCAAGCTTATGCTGATCTAATTTTGATAATGCTTATAGTGTGTACGTGAAAAAGCACACAGTTTTGCTCTATTAATTTTCATATTATCATAAAATGAATGCTTTAAGATTATATGTACGAAACATTAATTAGTTTTTTAGCAAAAATTTTAATAATTTTAAAAGTTTCGTGTTCTCGTCATATCTTAACGAGTATCGAATTCTGTACACATTTATTTAAAAATCACTCGCATTTGATAAAATTTATCGTATGAATTACAATATTTTCCAATATTTCAAGCAAATATAATAAACATTCTTCCAAGATCTTCGAACGGACAAATAAAAGGCCAAAAATTAATTCATCACGTTTAACGATTCTTTACTTTCATCTTATTGCACCTCGCTTCTTAAGCTCGAATTAATACAGTGTACATAACCTCAAAGTTTACATTTCCCTTAAAAGCATTATCGACGCCGAATCAAGGGAGATTAAAGTGCGGTAACCGGTATCAAAGTGGATTCACTTTTCTTTAGCATTGAAATCGGTCGATGAACGAGTCGAATTGATGCGGCCATTAAACGCATCATATCAGGTACAGAGATTCTCCTCAAAGAGGGATAACAAGGTATATTACGTATGCGTAACACGACATTTTCAAAGGACATAATCGTTGGCCGCGCTTTCACGAGCTCGTTTAAATATTTATATTGATCTTAACCTATTTCTCGAGAACGATGTTGCCGTGCAGAGCGTATCCGCCTGCGCGCAACCTATTTCCGTTGAAAAGGGCCATTGCATTTTAAATCCTCGCGGATCTGTCGGCATTTAAAATTCAAGCGGAAAATCATGCTCTGTTCTTTCTCTGTTCCATGATAAACAAACTTCTCTCGTACTAACGTGTTTTTTCAAGGCCTAAACGGCCGTGTTGTTAGAACGTCTCGACATCTTTTGAAATAAGCTCGTTTCAAAAAAACCATTGTAACACAGGGGGAATAAAATAATAATGCGACCTGTGTCTAAAAAGTAATGAGACTAATTCCGATTCTCGACATCTGGCAAAATTGTACAAACGTTATTTTGCTATTTAAAGCGTGTATAAAATCGTACATTGCATTTCTGTAATATCAATTTCAATTTGATTTGCAATAACGTGATGGATTTGGAAAAAGAGTTTTATAAGAATTATAAAACTCTGATGTATTATCTTTTATGCATCGTGTAAATGATAATATCGAATAATTATGGCAATTTTATTAATTAAATTTGATGAAATGTGTTTCTTTTTCTTATAAGATTAATTGTTCCATTGAAATTATATTAAATTAAAAACAAATCAAAGGAATGTCAACAAAAATAATATAATAAAATGTATATAATTAATATATTTGCATTGCATTCTATCAAAATCGTGTTATAAAAGAATTGATTATCTCCGATATTATAAAATATCGTTGAGGAACAATACTCATCAAGAGAATCAAAAATATCTCAATAAACACTCGTTAATTAATTTTCTCGTTAAAATATCACCAATCTTCATAAGACGAGTTGTTCCAATTCTATAAACTTCTATTCTATACCTTTCTAAATCGAACAGTGACTATTTCTCCGGATAATCAAAACTCGCAAAATAACGCAAAACGATACGAGATATCCGAGCTCAATAATCATCCCGACTCGCAATCGAACAGGAAGAAGATCTTCACCCATTTTCTCGTCGATCAGAAACTCCTTCGAGCGTAATCCCTGCATAGCATATACAGAGGGTGTCCGTAAGGAGACGGTCGGCCATTCTCGTTGAAAAAGCTACGATTCCGGCTAGCGTTTGGCTACCCCAGCAAAAGATCTTATCGACTAATTGGAGTACCACGCGACAGGCAATAGAAGGTTCTCCTATTCTCTCTCTCTTTTTTTCTCGAGAAGCGATGTCTCCTTGGTTCTAATACAACATACCCCATCTTCTGAGTTGCTCACGAGAAACGACAGCTACCTAATTACGATCTCTCCTCTTCTTTTCCCCTGAATTACGGGTCTGCGGGAAGATATTTGACGGAGGTCGCATCAGTGATGCTTGCATGCGGGAGCTGGTTTATTGTTCCCTGCTCCTTTTTCCTTTTTTTTTTTTCCTTTTCCCTCCTCTCTTCTGCTGGTTTTCTTGTCCGCCTCCACTGATGGGGGATACCGACGGCTTCCTGCGAGATCGTATCGATTAATTAGAGAGTCGAGTAAAGTGTCGGACGACTTTAACGGAAAGGAAACGATACTGTGTACAGTTTAATGGCCGTGCTTTCTGTTTCTTCCTGCCTTCGTGTCATCTCCACTGCCATCTTCGGGTAAACACCAAGGGATGACTTTAGACGCGTTTCACGGGAAAGGGAGAGGTGAAGGTGTGTAAGAGCTTGCTGAGAATTTCGTATTGGTTTCTTGGAATCGATTAATACTTTCACGTATCTGGATTCACGTGGTGACTTTCTTTGTTTATACTTTTAAAATATAAAATATTTAATACTGAAAAGAATTTTAATTATAGAAAAAAATGATATAAAATCTTTCAGGAATGATATCTAATTTTTGATTTGTTTCTACATTTTTCATAATTAAATCATTATTTTTAAATTTGAAAACAGTTAATGATGAATGAGAATCATATTAATTATTAGTTAAGATACAAAATAATTTTATAAAAAAATTAAATTTTTTTTACTTTCTTTATCATCTTTATTTCATAATTCAAAGAATCTTGTTACCATTTTTTATTGTTAATTATTTTTCATTGCACAATTATTTTATCATAATTTTATATACATCTATTATTTTATTTCAATCTTATTTTTGACTATCTATGCATTATTAAAAGTATTTATTTCGAAAATCTCTAAAGAAACAAAATTCTTCATAATATTCATCTTTTTCGTTAATTAGAACGATAAATTGATATATAACAACGATTCAGGTTATCATCCCGCATAAACATCGCGTACATCGAAGTGTTCACTAGAAGTTGATTGTTGCAGAAAACAGAAACATCCGCGAAACTAAATCTTGGCGCGAACACGTTTAACTCGGCGGGAACTGGAAACGCATTTGCACGCAAAACAGAGAAGGTTCGTTAATGAACAACGTGGTAAACATTAAAGTGCACGAGCACTTCTTTCTTTTTCTTTTTCTTTTTTTCTTTTTCTTTTTTTGTTTTTTTTTTTTTTTTTTTTTTTTTTTTTTTTTTTTTTGCTTTCTTACCGCGAATGCAAAACAATCTTCTGTTCGTCCATTATATTTCTTTTGCAACCCTTTTACGAGGGTGTAATCGCGCTTGTAAGTAAACAAACTGGAGGATTATCTCGGGGACACTGGGAATTTGCACGTCCCTCTCAACGTTGTTTCTAATTCTATACGCCTCTTGGATTGGAAATAGTTGCGTGCAAATAAAGGCCGAGGCTAGACAGATACGAGCTAACTATTCGAGCACGTCCTGCATCGTTATGTCATATATTTGCACAAAGGACGCATCGGGTATCTCGTATTAAGGTGCACGTGTCTCATTAAAGTTTCTCCAAATATTTGGGGACAATTCGAAATTGGCTTTCCTCCGCGGTGCGCTTTGTATCCTCTCCTCTATCCGAAGTTAGCTTGATTCATTTCCTTATGTCTTTGTTTTCGGATGATGATCGATTATTGGTAGGATAGTTTGATTAGATTTCGTTGCCTTTGATTGAGAAGTATAATAATATCAAGTTCAAATTTATAGATATTTTGAGTAAATATGTATTACATGTATATTAATATTATTTTAATTAATTCACGTGTAATTATTACCTTTGATTTTGATGGTTTAATTAACAGTTTATTAACAATTTTGTATTATAGAAAAAAGAGAAAAGAAATTTGTGATAGATTTGTTAAATATCATATATATTGATAAAAATAAATTAAAAAACTTATTGATATATGGACTATTATCTTCTTATATCGTTTCTAGTTTCAGTTTATTCATCTCAGAAAAATATAAATAAATTTGCAAATGATTAGTTTCTTAACTTTTATTAGAAAGTGTATATTTAATAAGATTTATGATAAGTTATAGATAATATTAATATTATCTATCTTATCTACAATTCTTGCATACATAAAGTAATGAAATCGGATCACGGATAAAAAAATCTGAAAATTACGTTCAAAAGTCAAGGAGATCAAGATAAATGCGTATCAAGTTTCTCTTTCAAATAGAAGGTGTAATGACTGTCTTCCCACTGGTCTTCTCCCCCTTTAAAATTACTTTGCGCCTTGTAATTTGCGTCGATCGAGTTTTATCGTCGAAAGAAAAAGCATCGAGTTACGTTCAGGGAGCAAATTGAGGATCCTAAGCGGGGTCATAAAGGTCCTCCATAAAAAAAAAATGTTACTCGAAAAACCCACTCGTTACCGATCACTGGTTCACCCTCGGAAAATACTTGTCGATATTCGTGACATTTGCTTCGGGCTCACAAACACCGTGTCGATTGGGTTGACGTACGTGTACGAACTACGAGGGGGAAAGAAATTCTGAAACTCTCCCAGTGTCTGTCGTCGTTTCTGAAGCTCGAACACGTTCGCTCATAAGTCTCGATACGGAATAAGTATCTCTGCGTTCTTGCTGACCATCATGGAATTCGAGAAGTAGAATGGTCTCACCCTCTAATATAAGAGTAAATGTATATAACGGATGTATATAACGGTATGATAGAATTATTTATAATACATATATATTTGTACGAGTTGTACATATGTACGAGTTGTTGGATACTTAAGAATATATTATTTTAGAATATGAGTGAATGAAAATTGTGAGAAATATGTGTAAAATGGGAAAAATATGTAGAAGAATTTATGTAATATGTAGGAAGATAAAATGTAATAACATCAAAGTAAATTATATTTTGTAAAGGATAAAACAGTTTTTTTTTTAATTCTTAATATTTTTATTTATAAAAGAACAAATTTAAAGATATAAATAATTTAATTATTAAGAAGGTTGTTAATTTATAATTAATATGACTAAGTATCAAACAATAATAATAGTAGTTATTCAAAAATTCACAATTCATTTGTATTATAATTGCAATGTGATATTGATACTAATTAACTATTAGGATATGATGTTTTATTATCATTTATTATCATACTATTATTTTAATATGAAATAATTGGAGTAATTCATATATTGTTATATTAAGATACAAAAAATATATGAAAGATAGTTCATTCATAAATTTAAAGAAAAATATATTTTATCATAGTATTATATATATAGTGTTATATATATAGTGTTAAATATTTTTGTTTTTTTTTATAAAATTATATTGTATATATTAACAAGCTTAGATTTTAACAAGTTAAATATTATTATAGATAGCAATTTACATTCGAAGCAATTATACTAAAAATCGCCATTATCAAATCAATTCTGATTATATGAACAGTTCGAATAATTAGTAAATATTAAAATGATATATATGCGTGTATGTACATAGCAATTAATTTATTACCTATCTTTCAAATATTTAACTCTTATTAGTTATTAATTACGCCACATATATTTAACTACTTGCAGGTGTTATAAATTGTGTGTCGATCGTTCAATCATTTCAATCAGTTTCGTGTAATCCTCAAATGAATTAAAGTGAAGATTAATGATAATATTGCAAATTATGCAAAATTTTATCAAAATGAATGTTTAAATATTTTATTCTGCAATAGATTTTCAATTGATATTTTATCACTATTATTGAAATTAAAATAAAACTAATCGTCGTTCATCAGCCATATTAAAACAGTTCATATATTTTCAATTAAATCGTATTTTTTCATATCTTTTACAATCGAAACTAAATCCTAATATTCTATTTATTCTACGAACTATTCAAAAAATAATTTATCTTATCGTTATTTTTTGAAAACTCTCTCGAAAGCTTAATTAAAATATAAAATGTTCGTTCAGAATATTTATCTTTTAATCCCTCTTAACAACCACTTTGTTCCATTGAAAATTTTACGTCATTCGCAACTTTGTCAAATATGATTAAATATACGATTAAAAATTTAGACGGTAATGTAGCTACATGTACAAACATTTCATTATAGATCTTTATCATTTGTTAGCTAACTGTATGCTCAATCAATGTGAATTATATCATATCAATTCTTTTTTTCTTATAAACGTCGATGAATTATATTTCATTAATTAATCTTAAAACTAAAGATCTTAAAGATCTTCGAATTCAAAAATTCTTTCTAAATTAAAGTTATTTCATTTTTTACAAAAATTTTTTTTAGATTGTTCATCATACATATATAATTTAATATTCAGTAATTCCAGCAATAATTTTTCCAGAATTAATGTATGAAAGGAAATATAATTTCCGGAGAATCTTTTTAAAATTAGATAGAGAGATTTATTGAAATTTAATTTTTCAAATTTAATCAAATTGGCCAATTTTTATCCATATTTCTGACAAAATCTATAAATTATTCAACGATATTTAATATCTACAATTCAATATATAGGTCAAAAATTATTTGATTTAGTCACTGTTTAAATTTGCAAAATTCGAATCTGAAATACTTGAAGAATAGAATTTTTCTTTCTTCTCTTTTTTAATTTCTCTTTTCTTCTTTCTTTTTTAATAAGTTCTTTGCAAAAAGAAACAAAAAAAAAGAAAACCAGATCAAGTATTCATCAGAAAGAACAGGTTATCTAGAATTAACTCTTTCATTCTCTCGTGAAAGGATTAAGATACAAGGATGACCCAAAATTACACGGGATCGAAACCACGCTCTCCTCTTCTTATTGGAGGAAATTGTATTTGAAAGAAAAAGGGGTTGGATATACCTTCTTTGGTGATGGAAATTGCTTCGATAACTAGGGTACTCGTTTTTATTCGCGGTAAACTCGAGGAAGTGGAAGAGGCACGAAATTCGGATTATTATGGGATTAAAAAGGTATAAACAACCGCGTTATGTTTTTAAAAGCTGCGCCCGAAAGAAATAGCCATACACCACTCGTAAAAACGTTGAAAACACGTAGAAATGTTAAATATCCCTCGCTAGCTATTTAACAAGCGGGATAAACTGCAAATAAACGGGTATAAATTGCGACCAAGCTTCTCAACATCGTTACGACGACAATCTGTTTATTTTTAATTCCTGATTTCCTTTTCGCCTATAAGATTTTCGCCACGTTTTAGCTTGAAAGAATTTACGCCTAATGATGATATCATTTGGATGTGGAAGCTTAAGAATTAACTCATAACTAGCAGAACCAATTGCGCTAATTGTAATGAATAGGTATCGCGTAGCCGAAGATAAAATCGTATTTTTACGAGTGTACTTAATTAACCAGTGGTGTTTATTATCGTTGGATCGAAATGTATGATGTTATTTGCGTGAGATTTATTGCTGTTTGAAACGTAACAAGTTGCTGAAAAAAGGATTTTCAAGTGTGTGTATTTGTATAATCTGTTTTTTTTTAAACTTTATATTTGCACAATTTAATAAAATTTGACTGGTTTATTCAGTTTATTAAATATTCTCTGTATATTTAGTTAGTTTTAAAGTATGTAAATTTTCACTTTTAGATTACACTTTTTTAAACAGTGTTTGATTTATTAATTATAAACAATTGTTTGATTATTTGAGACGATAAATTGTTAAAATTTGAAAACTGTAAAAGAATATAAATTTAAAAGTTTAAAGTTATTTTTTTCCATTGTTATGATATGTAATAGGAATAATAAATTAATTTTTGTTTGAAATCTGATAACATTAAACTCTTTAAATTCATAGGAATGTATGTACATTTTTGAAATTAATCTGGTTAGTTTACGCATTTTTAAACAAATTATGACAAAAAAATCAAAGAATACGTATTTATCATACGTAATTTATCATAATTCCATGATTACATTGAAATTTTTATAGCCTATTTTATACTCTATTTTCAATAAAAATTAATCGTTAATCTTCGTTTTCATTTTCGATATAATTTAACAGAAAATAAAAATACAAAAACTTCACCAATTCAATAAATCCAAGATCAAATGTACAAAAAATTCATCGATCTCCAATATCTATATAAAACTTTACACTCCGCAGAATTTAAAAACCTTACCAAAAAATCCCTCGTTATAATATCCGAGTATAAAACGGGGAAACTCTCTCTTCATCGACGAACAAAACGAACAAAAGCCGAACGAAAGAGGGTGGTCCCTCTAAGGTTATACGGAAACATTTCGACCGCTTGCTCCCCTCGTGGCAATCACAACCCCCGAGAACAGCGTAATACGTCAGTCTAACGACGATGCCAGTTTCAAAACATCTCTCTCGAGCAGGCTGGAAAGAAGCGGTCTCATTGTATCGTCGACAAAGAGCGTGGAATATCGGAAAAGGGGCCCTCCGACCGGTAAGAAAATTCCTTAAAGTCGTAAGAAAAGACGTCTGCCGTTGCAAAGTACCCCCGCGAGTAACTGGCGCGAGCCATTCCCGAGTGACAAAAGAGGCATTGTACTCGCACGTGAGATTTCTGCGAGAGCTGTGGAGTAACATCCGAATCGCGATATACAGAGTGATTCATAAATATATAGTGTACGTCTCGAAACTGTGAATATCCAGTGAAATAAATTCGTTAAATGTGTTGCAATACTCGCGTTAGACGTACAATTAGATAAGAATTGGATTGTGGAAGAATTAAATTTTTGTGAATATGATTGAAGAAATGGATGTATATAATTTATAATTTTGTATATTCAAATTTCGTATGAATGTATGAGTATTCGCAATCTATCTATCGATAACTTATGGAAAATTAATATTTCAGGCTTTAGAGAATCGGATATTAGAATAACTTAAACTTTGATGAGAATATATTTATTTATGTATCATCATATACAAACATGCATATGTAATTCATATATAAATATATTTAATAATTTTGTAAACAAATATAATAATGAATAATATTTATGTCTGTAAAGATTAAACGGATAAAAGATTAAAATATAATAAGAATATAATATAATCATTGAGACTTCAGTAATAAATTTTTATCGTGTTAATCTGAAATTATAAATGAAAAAATGATGTTTGCTATGTCTTTGTTTAACAGAGAGAATTTGCACATTCGTATCTTTGGCATGAGGAGAACGATGATATGCCTTGCATGCAGTAATGCTTTGCATTCTGACCATAGATCGAGATCGAAATTTGCAAGAGAGGATCTAAAATCAGGAGATCTTAAAATAAGATTAATAGAGAAACGAAAAAAAACATATCTTTATTTTGTTATAAGCTTCTTAGAAACTATATTTGATAATTTACTCGTGAAAGCAAATTTTTAAAAATCTTTTATATAATTATTACATTACGTTACATTATTATTAAATATGAATTCCCAGGAAAGAATTCTCTCTCTTGAAAAATAATAATTCATCAACATCTTCTCCATTATTTCAAAACTTTGGAAATGAACTCTGAAATAGACTTATAAAAATATGATTAATATGCCTTATTTTCAATATTTCCTTTATCTTTAGAAACAACAAAAACTTATTATTATTATCTATAGAAGAGCTAAGCAAATAAGATAACTTTTCAAGCACAAATAACCAACTAAAAATTCTCTTGGAAAAAAACTCTATCTCAACAATATCAAGAGCAACATTATGGCAGCTGTGAAAACCATCCCACAAAACCATTTCCAAAATTATTTTGGAAGATGAGCGAAAGACACTGACATTAATGCATAATTCAACAATGAAGTGCACACGCAAGAAATTTTACCGTGCTTTATCGTCACACCCACGTAGATCTACCATCTAAAATGTGAACACGCATTTATGAATCGCTCTATACAATCTGGATGTATAGTTCCACCTAGCCAGTATGTACACACATCTTGGAGGCGTTGTTGCTTATCGCGTCGAGCCACGTCGAGCCCCGTACCTTCTCTCCTTCCCGAAATTCTGAAACCTGTTCTTGCCACTGTCGCTGATGACTCTTCTCGTCCGGGTGAAGGAGAGAGATGGATGCGTCCTCTCCAATGGATTCGTCGGAATGTCGGCGAGGGGGAATAAAGGTGCTTTCACAACGTCTAAGCAAATGACCTCGGCGGTCCGTTCTATTGTTCGGATCGGAATCGACTGGGATCGAGCATGCCTGGATCGCAATTACTTCGTACCATGCTTGACCCACTAACGATGGTGCCGGCATGGAAAGTCGAATTCCGGCCGACGTGCGTTCCTCCTTGAGCTCTGATCCTTGGTTACACACAGGGGAGCATTGCTTTGCTCGTGATGGACTCGCATGGAATGGGGAAAATCGAGTGACGATCAGTGGGATCAGGAACGTTGAGAGTCGTCGAAAGATAATGTTGTTCTCTTTTTATTTCTCTAATTAAGTATGGCGCGATAATTATTGGAAAATAGGAACGATATTGAGAGTGTATGATAATGGATATATTGTGGATTTATAGAAAAATCGAAAGTAAGATATATAATTGAGATTGAGAGAGATAATAATAATCTCAACGAACACAGCTCACTTCAATCGAATTTCACCAGAAAGAGCTCAATAATGATTAAAATCGCTATAAAAATAAAAAAAGAAAGAGCTAATAATCCTTCGGTGTTCATCGACGAGATGTAGAAAGCATGGAATCAGCATGCCGGTGACATCGAGCCAACGAGCTAATATCATCAGTATTGTATTTCCTGTGACGTGGATGGTCACTTCACTGTCCACTCGAAATGAAGCTTAAAGTGTCTTTAGCCGGGTAGAAGATGAATCAATGCCAAGAACTCGCGAGAGATTCTCCCAAGCTGATTCACGCGAGTGCAAATCCGGTTCGGACGATTGAAACAGAGTCGAAAAATTTGAAAAAAACGAGAGGAACGTGGAGAGAAAAAACGTAATCGTCGTTACTCAACCTGTACTCGTAACGCGTAGTAATGTTTTTCGTGTCCAACGACGGGAGAAAGAGAGAGAAAGAGAGAGTCGAACTCTGTTTTATTCCCCCGCGTGACGATAAATCATGACGAATTTAACAAACTTCAACGCGTGGACCGACAATAATACACATATTCTTGGTGAATTTATACGCGCGTATCGCGTCTCTTTTTTATTATATGATCTGTACCATTCTTTTTGTACTTTAATTATTGTTTATCGTGACTACGTGCGCGACATTCGATATTGTCGTTTTCGAATCGAGGATCCCAAGTTGATGTGACGTGGAGTCAATCATCCGATCGGTCTTCAATGTCATAGTTGCTGTGATATGGATCAATCCTATTTGCTCTCTTTCACACGAAATTCGAGAATCGCTATTCACGTACACGGTTCGCGAAAGTGTTTGAGTATGCTATTTAATTACAGGGAAATTCACCTAATTCGAAAATTTTGATTTTGACGAAACGTTTGTGTAGAACATAATGAGTTACATGTCGAGTAATTTATTTATCGACGAAAAATCTTTTTGAAATCAATCTATAAAGTTTTCATTTTTTGAATATAATTTTCTAATTTTGCAATTTAAAATTTTATAGAATTAAACGAAAAGTGTTTTAAAAGTTTAAACATTGATTTCATTTCCTTAAAGTGATATTTTGATCACAAAAAAAAAATTGCTCTAATGATTTTTATTTTCTAAAAATAAGTCTTAATTTAAATCTAGATAAATCTTTGTTTTTGACATCCATTCTTCTAAACTAATAAAAAAATGTTAAATTTCATTTATAATCTAATTCTATAAATAAAATAAATAAAAATTACTCACAATAAATTATATTTAAGTCAGTTATTATACAAGTTAATAAATATCAAATATCAAATGCTTATTATCATCCATAGTATACAATGGAACCTCGTTTGTAGCACGAAACTGGGTTGAAAATGCACGCGAGCATCGTGTAACAAAATAACGAAACGTACAATCCATTCCATAGATTCATATTATACAACGATATCGTCGAGATTACGATAGTGCAGATTATCATTTGTTTATCCGTAGTGTTATCAAAATGTGGCGAGTAAAATTTTCATTCAACGATCGATGTTGCAACGATCGTTCTTCGTAACGAAAGGGATTAATTTTATATTCTCGTCATTTCCTGAATCATTTCGCGCTACGCAAACGATCAGGTCTCGCATCCTGTCGCTTCATCCGCAACGATACATCCTTTCGCGTTTTGACAATTTCATGCTGGCGGCCAGTAAACATCCCTCCACGGTGGCGAACGTCGCATATATCATTCGCCAATCATGGCCAACCGATTGTCGTTGAATCTTTGATACCATCAAATTGCTCGACAACTCGAGTCGCTTGTATGAGCGCAGTGATTTTTCTATTTGTCAGATTTGGATTTCACTCGTGCAGAGTGGTTCACCATGGTTTTCCAACATTCTGCGTTATCCTATTTTTTTGGGGGTTGTTCGTTTGGCGAGATTTAGGCGGTGGGCAATTTTCGAACGACAGTTCTAGGTCATCGTCCAATTAGTCGAACAAACTTCAGGATTGCGCTCGCATCGTTGCATGTTCCTTTTTTTATTTTATTCTCCTTTGGGAATATTTTATTTTTATTCTCCCTCTCTCCCTCTCTCTCTCTCTCTTCTTTTTGTTTTTTGTTCGTCGAGGACGCTTTTAATCAATTGCACGTGCTAATTCTCGGACGTTAATCCATACTTTAAACGTTTTAATCGTTTTTGCTTGGAGGTAAAGCTCAATTTAGCTCGCACGATTCATCCGAATTATAATATCATCATTAGGAAATATTTGGAGAATTTGAATCGCGATTTCTATTTATTTTGTCGAATCTGCGTTGAAAAGTTTACAAATTTTATGGGCTGGTGGCGACGAATCATTCGACGAGTAGAATAAAAAGCCATGCATTTATTATAGAATAAGTGAAGTTGATCGATAAAATCGGGAAAGTTGGGGCGCGTATACATCGAGGGAAAAAATCGTGACGATTAAATATTCAACGATTCATCGTTACTTTCATCGTCCCCCAACGGTTTATTTAAGGTGATATGCTGATTGAAAGGGTCGATTTCAAGAAAATTATCGAAACTTTCTTTATTCTAATAAATATGTTCTTTATTGCGTATTGTAAAAAGCAATCATAGAAATTTATTGATTTGTACTTAATTACTAATAGATAAAGTCATGATATTAAAAAATATTTATCCAGAAAATAAGATAAGAATAAAGAATGTTATATGTTAATAAATGAAATTAAAAGTAGATCAAGAAGTAATACTATACACATTTTCAGAAGTATAAATTTTTTTCTATTTTTATTAAGATTATTTAGAATCATTTCAAAATTTCATTTATTTAAACAAAAATTTCTTTTCTAATAATAGAAGATATTAAATTATACTTTCAATAAATATAAATAACATAGACATAAATATTTATTTTAACTCAAAAAGTTTTTTTAAGTCAAACTATTTTAACACAAAAGCTGAATACAGATACTTGGACAAAATTATTAAATATCATATTTAATGTTTTGATGTATTATAAAAATCCTTTATTTTTATTCTCCTTGTTTTCAATATAAGCATCCTCTCTAGTTACAAACAAGGATCGCACATTGTTATGCGTTTGATGCAGTTTGAAAACACAAGCTCTTGATATCTCTACTGGCGGATTCAGCGAGTTAGTCTTCGATTATGTTCCCCAAGGAGCAATCCACGAAATAGCTGTTGGTCTAGATGGTCGAAGTAGCTTGAACGACGGTTACCAGGCTCGTTTGCTCGCATTTAAATCGGGCAAAGCAGGGGCCGATGCTAAAGTTTCCGGGGAGATGGTGCATGTGCTCGTTGCTCGGCCAACGTTACGAACAGTGCATCCATCCGCTTAAATTGAATTAACACTTTGGAGACCCTTGAAAACCGCCAACCGTGATTTCAGGATGCACCGTCGTTTAGATTTTACCGCCTCCTCCGCGTTGCTTAATCTCTTTCAAGGCCCATTTAAGATTCTTTATTTGAAACGAGTTCGTCGAAAGGCTAAATAACGATTTCTTCTACTTTAATACATTATGTCGATTCTAAAGAAATCAAAAGAAATACAGTTGGTTGGTCGAGGTTTATTTATTAAGCAATTGAAATTTGCGTTAGAGGGTGTATTCATACGAAATTAAAATTAAAATTGTTGCTGATAAAATTTATTTATTTGTTTATTCCTTCTCATGAAATCTTGAATCATATTTTAGAGAATTGAAAACAGGGGTTATTTTATTTTTAGAATGTTTTATATTTTTTTGAGCGGATATTTTGTATAAACGTGTTGCACGAATTGTTCATTTTTTTAAGATTTGTGAAATGTTTAACAATTTGTTCGTTTTTAAAGATATTGAATAAAAATCATATTAATTTGTATAGAATACATTGTATTTTTATCCAGAGTATATTTTAGAGAGATAAATCTCTCTCTCTCTCTTCATTACACCATTGTTATCTGTCTCATTTTATCTAACGCGAACTTAAATTACTTATAATTTATTTATAATTATTTATAATAAATAAACCAAAAGATGTTGAGGATGTTTTACATTTTAATATTAACACTTTATATACATTCTGGAAATATATTCATTGATTTTTAAAAATTCAATCATTTGTATGACTATCAATTGATGACTTTTAATGGAAAAAAATACTTTTCGTATCATTGTGTTAATTAGAAATAGGAAATTATAAGTAATAAAAATTAATTTGCAAATAAAATTGGTTTTATTTTTTATTATTATTATTTTTTTACTATTTTATAATTATAATATAGCTTTATTGTTTTGCCCATATTCATAATTTGCGTGATGCATGATTATGAGTTAAAATAAATATTAAAATGATAATGTTATACTCTATTAGCTTAGATACTATTCTATGGTTTAATTATAACTTTTCAGAGTACGATTAACTTCATGCTCCAATTACAGCAAAGGGTTTATGCAAGTTATATATATAAATGAGAGATATAGACTGCATTTCTGTTACATTCGTGGAACCAAAATAAATAACGAAATATTGATAAACCGAAATCAAAAATTTTACTTAATTTAACTTTCTGTCCATATCATTTAATTTCATGTAAAAACTTTATTACATTATAACATGTAGTTGAAATATATTACTCGAAATAAATGTGTAATTAGTAAGTTATATTCATGAACTTTGTAATTAATTCGATTTTAGATTTCGTATTCTTCTTAATTTTATTTTAAAATTTAAAATATTTTTGAGTTATAATAAAAAAATATTATATTTATATAAAATGTATAATAAATGAATATTAATACAAAATCGTTAAAAAAATTCTTGATCATGTATTTCTTAAGAAGGTTGAAGTAAAATCGATTAATAGCTTTCCTTGATTTATCACGAGATATCCCGTAGAGATTAGGATGCTGTTCCAGCACGAATCCTCAAAGAATCGCTGAGATAGAAAATTTAATGGGCAGTAATATTAGGAGAAAACGTTTCATTTTGAATAATTGTATTTTATCGTTCATTTTAGTCTTTTAGAGATCCGTATAACATTTTATTATGTTGCATTTATTCGAAGAATGCAATTATATATATTTAGATATTATTATAAAATGTATCGTTTATAATCAAAGCATATTTACATTCTGAAAATATTAGATTAGGACATAAATAATTTAATATTTTATCTCTGTATATTTATTTATCAATATTTATTTATTATTATTCATATATTTATTTAATATTTTACATTTTATTTTTCTTTTCTAATATTTTTTTTTCTATCTTTTTTATAAATATCATGTTAAAGCAATATATTATTTGGTTTTGAATATAAAAATCAATAATTCATTTCTGACCATCTCTGGTATTTCAAATGTCAATTCTAAATAAAAAAATTTCAATTTTATTACTCAATTTTTTTTCTTCTAATAATCATTTCTAAGAAATTTAGATGCTAAAAAAATTTCTCAATAAAAATAATACTAAATAATATTAATATTATTAATTAAAATAATATTAATATCTTTATTTGTCTTTAAAAAAATACAAAATTTGTAACACTTTATTTAAGTATCTATTAACATTTGTTTAATCAGAATTATAAGTTTTATGATTTGTATTTACAGAAAAATATATAATATCGAAAATATAATTCATAATATTTAAAAAATAAAATAGATCTTTATTTAAATTCCGTGTCTTTCAATTCTAATTGTGTCAATCAAAATTCAAATTTGCATAATTCATATTCGCAATCTAATTATAACAAACCTATATCTTCATTCTTATCTTTTGTTTCATTTTATTTTACAATTTCTTAATTGGATTTAAATCATTAGTAGTTTCCTGATAATTTTAAGTTAGATAATATTATAAATAATAATAACTAATACTATCATATTTGCATTCTGTATATTTTCGATAAAATAAAAGTATATCAAATACTTATGGACAATAATAAATATATGTGTGGCTAGGGAATACAGCAAGTTTAGTAGAATTTCGCATCCAAACTCCATTATCATACGTTTCGTTATACATCGGTGCACATAGTTCTCTGTTATTACAAGACAACGGGATAATGTCCATTAGCATTGAAGCTTTTTTCTTTCCACTTCTGTTTGTGTTTAAACAGACTAATTGATTACTGTATCAGTTCTCATTAACAATCTAATTTGGTTTGCAAGTTCGTGTGCCAATTCCATTCTAATTCCACCAGATGTACAAATGGACTTTGTTCTCGTGAATATTCCGTTTCACCGTTCATATTCACCACGATCCTTGTTTCTGAACGTTATCATTTTTCATTCTTAGTAATAATGTTCAGCAGGAAATTTTCTTTTTTTTTTTTATCAAGGAGTAAATAGTGAAACGCTATGTAATTTTGCTGTTTCTTTTCTTGCATTTTTTTTGTACCATTTAAACCGTAGAACTATTGCTGAAAGATCAATTTCTAACTGCCTTGCAAGCTCATAAGATGACTCTGCAGAGTTTGTAGTCAATAATCCTTGTAGATCCTTTGTTTGCATTTCCTGAAGTAACTTATAACTTGTTACTAATTTTGAATCAACATTGAATCTTTAAAACCGATTTTGATGTAACTTTGTCAGATAGAATAATTTTATCGTAGATTTCAAAATATAATTTAACTATTGTATAATAATTCTAATCGTTTTTCTTGATCGAATAGCAAAGCAATTGAAGAAAAAAAATTGATAAATCTATTTTTGATAAAAAATTTAATAAATAGATATAGAATATACAAAAGTAGTTCGATTTTGGAATTGATTTTCTATAAAAATAAGAAAAGATAATTTTTATAAATACAATAAATATAGTACAATACAATGTTGTAGAAGTAGATTGATACATTGCTATAGAAGAGAAAATTTATATCTCTCGTATAAAATATTTACTCATAATTTTCTAATTTAATTTTTAAACAATTAAAATTATTAAAAAAATATATACAAATTTTTGTTTAATTTCATCAAAATATCTGCAATATTTTTCAATCTCTAACAGTATTTTTCAATCTCTATTTTATTTGTTCAGTCATGAATTATGAAATAATTCATAACAATTAAAACTGTGATCAATTATTATATTTTTTTCTCTTTTTTTCTTTTCTATGAACAAATTACCAAGAGGCAAATACCACCACAGCAATTATAAAGAGACTGATCACTCTCATTACAAAGAATTAAAAAATTCAAGCTCAATTTACGCCCATTACTCGAGAGTACATACTATTACAGCAATCACACTGACATCAATTACTCTATTTTAAAAAACGAAGGAGAAAGAAAATGGAAGATGAAAAATTATAGAAAATTTAAAATTCACATCAATTAAATCAAATTTTATGTAAATACATCCAAGGTAGATGATAAATTACGCAAATTACATTTTATTTTTGCGACACTTTTCCTATTTGGAGAACAAACATACACCTATCTACTGAATATCATAAAAGAATAAGAATCGTGAGGACGAATACGTATCAGGCTTAATAATGAAT
>NW_006263802.1:577534-580619 GCF_000469605.1 Apis dorsata | reverse complement strand
TCTCTCTCTCTCTCTCTCTCTCTCTCTCTCTCTCTCTCTCTCTTTCATTTTGACTTGGTAACGGAATACCTAAATAGTTTCTGTTTTCCCTTACGCTTTTAAGCGTATTAGCCGACGTACATTGAGCCACTTTTCTCGGATAACGCTCCCCTTAGGGGAGCTTTTAATTTTTATGTATACCGAACAGAGAGAGGTATTTTCACTGGACGATTGATTTTTATTCGAGTTGCAGTTTTCTTTTGTTTCATCATCATGTTGTCCCAATAACAACAAGGCTTATCTTCGATCAGCCATTGTTCCGTCACGAAGCTATTATACAGGAGAGCAGGTACTTTCCCCGACAATGTGTAACCTCGTTTCACGAATCATTAGATCATTCTTGGAACGAATTCTGTTTCAAATAACGTATCGGCCGACAGATTGAACGAGCGTGGATATTCTGGATTTAATGGTGTGGATTGTGGGGATTTAGATTTTTTTTTTTTTTTTAGGAAAGGGAAAAGTGAATTGAACGATTGAAGTAAAGAAATATTGTTTTTATATGTTTGTTTGGCATGTTTCTTTTTTTAATTAAATTAATGGAATATAATATATAAGATATTATATTTATACAATATGCATATGCATTCATTATTTATAGTTTTTATAATAATAACTAAATTTTAAGTTAAAATAAAAAGCAATCATAGTTTTAGTCTTCGTATCTTACATTCTTTTTATAATATAATATGTATCATAGTTTTGATGGTAATATTAATTAAAAAATATAGTATATATATTAACTTCATATTTCATAGTAATAATTGTTTTCTTAAAAAAAAGTTAATTTCAGTTAAAAGTTATTATTTTTCATATTTCATATCTGTTCATTATCATGGCGATCCAATGATCTCCTTTAATGCTTTGTATATCATGAACAATTACTGACTTCGACAATAGTTCACTTGATGTATGGGAATTGTCTTCATCCACAATAGTTAATTGTGCTCGATCGTTTATAGGTTATGTTTACCAAAGTCTGTTGTAATGATTTATTAACATAAGTGCATTTACGATACATTGAACAGCGAAATCTCTTCTTTATCATATTATAATTGAAATATCGATTTCATACTACATATTAAATACGGTTAAAAGATAAAAAATATATAATTACATTTATTTTATATATAATTTTAATTATGATTATGTATATTCGATTAGGGAATCAATAATACAACCTAGTTACGACAGATATATCAGATAATCGAATGATTGAAATTTCACTAATGTATATGCTAAATTATATCACAATACTAATTTTGAATATGCAAACAAATCACAGAATATTATAAATACAATAATTTAATGTACTATCTTATTCTTATATTTATTTGTTTAAATTTATATTTCTATAGTTTCAATATAAATACAAACAGTTGATATACAAAAATATTAATTTGAGACATTTATTAAATTAACTCCATCTTCAAAGCTATCTAATCTGTTTCACTTAATATAAACTTAAATTTTCAATAATTTGACAAATCTATATTTTTGTATATCAACATTTTTTTTTATTTATTTTAATTTCGTATAAATAAATATTAGTATATAATAATTCTTTTTTAGCACTTTAGCTAAAATTATTATCGCGCAGAAGAGAAAAATCCTAACCGTTATTCGATCGATATTTTTTCACGATAACTCCATGGCAAAGAATCATCGAACCAACTTTTTCTTTTGTGCAATCGTGGAACAGGTTACGCGAAAGTCGAGTGGGATACGAGCCATTTCGCCTCTCCTCCCTCCTCGATTCTTACACATTCGCGTGCAAGAGGCGTTGGACGTTTGTTCATAGGGGGTTCTCCCGTATTCACGGCGTCTGTCATCGGTACTCAGGGATTCAAATAGAAAGAGGGACGAGTTGGCGGAAAGTTTTATTTACTTTAAAAACGCGGCGCCAGGGATCCTTGAGCCAATGCGAAGGGAAAATAAAGTTCTGGCGGGATAGTGAGGCGTACTAAGAAAAAGAAAAGGGGGAGGAAGAAGTGGATAGCATTGGTGATGGGGGCGTAAGAAACGGGAGGAAGTGGAAGAAAGAAGCGGTCGACGGTTAGCGTTTCTCGGTTGGCGAGAAATGAAATGACAAAAAACCAGGACGAGTTGAAAAAGTCAATTATCGTTGCAATCCCAGTTACTGCTTCGTCTGGTAGAAGCTTGCCAGGTTAGCTGAATCGAGTGTAGCCTAGAAATTGCATAGGGGTTGCAAAAGCGATCCTTGCCGAATATGAAATCATTTTCGTGGAAATAAGTAGGTTATCAGCGAAAAAAATGGACCGAATGCGCTTTCTGCTCGGATATGACACTAAAGCATTACGAATCTCCATGAAAATTAAACACCCACCCTCTTATCTACGTATAATTTGCTCTTTCTTACTTATAATTGCTTGGAATTTGCTGTGAAACTGACTAAGAAAATTTGCTTGAAAATTTTTATCAATTCTAATAATTTTTTATATCGAATAGATAAAATAACTATTGTTTTAATCAATTAATTTGTATGATGGAGAGCACGAAATAATTATTTCAAATTAATTTTTATAATTATTAATTGGATGTTACATATGATTACTTTCTTCAACTTATTTCGCATCTCAAATATTTTCCTAATTTAATATTATATGATACAGTATATCCAAGAATTCGATCTTCGACTCATTTCTTATACACGTAAATAAATTTTCGCGATCTTATTAAGAAACGAAGCAAAGAAAGATCGGGGCGATACCTATTGTAGAATCAATTTAACAAAGAATGTTTATCATACCGTAATAAATATCGTAACGTTTCGATGAAATTTTCAGCGGGCCCGCGGCATCGGTCCATAATCGAAACTAGGCGGGAATTTTATTAAAAATCTGGTATGGAGATAGAACCCGCCTATCGAGAAGCCCGGCCAACAAAATCTGACGGTTGCAAAAATGCATCGAATCTCGCGCGCGAAACTCGCGATAAACCATTTTCCAATTTTCCGCTCGATTCTACCGGCAAAAGCTTTCTCTTCCCGCGCTAAACGAAAATTCTTTTCCCTAAGTTCGAGTCC
>NW_006263802.1:575271-577018 GCF_000469605.1 Apis dorsata | reverse complement strand
CTCCCTCCCCCCTTTTTCGAATATCGCATTCGATTTTCCGCGCAATTTTCGTTTCCATCGAAGGACAGATGGCCCGCGAATCGTATCTGTCGCCTTTCGACAATATCAAATCATTCTCTTCGTCACCTCTTCTTATGCCATTTTCCTCATTCCTCGAGGAATGCGTTACACGTATCGTGTACCGCCATATTGGAACCAATGCAAATATTTTACATGCACGTGCCCATACATTTCATCTCTGCGTGATTATATACATATGAGTGATTACATGCATATGTAGATGCGTAGGTCTAACAATAGAAATTATGGATCAGTTTATGCATTGCGTAATACGGAGATTAGGGTTGATTGTTGTATAGATATTGTTTGTTGGGAGATACTCTGTTCGAGTTTTTATTAAATTATAACTCGAAGGAATGATTTTATATAGTAAATATATGTTCAAATATATCGTATTGTATAAATATATATATAGGATGAATCGTAATATGATATACGTATTATTGTTTTCTGGTAAATTTTTATTGTTTATTTGAAAGGAATTTTAATTTATAGATTGAAAAATATACATTGTAAGATATAATGGAATGGTTAATATTTAAATTTGCTTCGATATTGTATCGGAATCCGTTTTTATTCTTTTACAAACGTATCATTAACAAATGTGTTATGGGTGCAATCTTCAATTGATGATGTAACTTTTTAATATCGTTAATGGTATCGTTATATCAATTTTATCTAGATGTACATGTTTATTTTTATATCATTATTATTTTAATATTACACATATTTCTTATGATTTACATATATAGGTAATTTTATCTCAGAAAATATTTTTCTATTTTTTTATTGTCTCAAAGTTATCACTAAATTGTGTTAAATATATCCTACATAATGGAAAATAAAATTTTATGCATTGCAATCTTTTTTATGGACATGGCGATAAAAATTTGCTTATTCGTTGAGTGGAATATAATGTGTGGAGTATAATTTCAGTAGCATTGAATTAAATCAAGTTATTTGTGCGTCTTCAGTTAATAATTTGCTAGCAAATACGATTGACACGTTAATATAGACGTCATGTTCAAAATTCTTTTTACTGCTAAATTAGTTGTATATTTCTGTTATGTATTTCTTTGCTGATTATGCTAATTAAGTTACTGGTATATTTGTGATAAGATACTTTTCATTTAAATTTACAATTCATTAGCGTATCACATAACCTCGTTAAGTTTCAAATTATTAAATAAGTGGAATAGTTTCTCGATTCTTTATCGTATCATTAAGGATGGATTTAAAAGAAAATTTATCAATTACAGATGATAATAACATTCTATTTATTTTACTTCAATAATTATATAATAAGAAATTTATATAAGATGTACTATATTTATTTCTTTAGATCATAAAAATTCTTAAATAATTCTTCTTCGTAAATTCTAATAATAATCTTTCAAACAGATTAAGAAAATTACACAGAATTAAATTTTACTTTTTTAAATCCAATTTAAAAAATTTGAACATCAAGAAACTCTTATTATTCCAACATCTTCAAATATAAAAATATCATTGCATAATTTTACATTATTACATAACTTCGTCTGTTTATCCAAATATTTCCCCAAGCGCAAAATAATTATTTCGTTATACACGTGTCATTCCAATATCTTCAAACGTAGAAACGACAGACACTTTCGAGAATCCATTCCGCTCGTGCCGATCTTCCATCGGCTTCAATAGCCTTCCA
>NW_006263802.1:565161-575000 GCF_000469605.1 Apis dorsata | reverse complement strand
TATATATATATATATATACGCATTAACATACTAACCTATTTATACATACATAATGTTACACAAGCTCACACGATATAATATACATAACCTGTATACAAACACGCGTGTATACATTCATACACGTATAAGTTCACACATATGAGCATCAATATGTCCAATATTCGGGCCTATACGTAAATACATATGTAGGTAATGCACACGCAGCCAACGGTATTACATGCGCCGACCGATATAGGTCGGTTATAGGTGGAGGGTAATATTCGAGGATGCCGAAAGCACGTTCGAGCGATCGATCTCTCGGTCTGGCCCACCCTCTTAGCGAGTCTTACACCAACACCAGCCCCTTCAGCTCGCGGTGCCGGTTGCATTCGGGGTCTCCAGACTTCAACGTCGCCGGGAGAGAGAGGCACGACCTGCCTCTGGAAGAGGATAAGGGGAGTTGAAATGGAAAGAGAGAGGCCGGTTACCACCCCGGATAAGGGCGAGAAGAAAGAGGGGCGAGAGGAGGGTGGCAAAGAAGCAGGGGAAGGAGGTGGGGAGGAGGTGGAGAAGTGGGAAGCGAGAGGGAAAGGAAGGAAAGGAGGGAGATAGTCTCTCAGTAGGTATCTCAACTTACGATTGCCCCGGGGGCGTGCACAGAAGTGCAAAGCAATCGTCTCCTGCCTCGACCCCATGGCTATAGGTTATTCTCGAAATGGTAACGTATCGAAATACACGCGGAAGGAACGGTGGGTCCCGCGTTACCCTCTATTTCTCCTCGTGCCTCGTGTTACGAAGGGTTGGCGGAATCCCGGAATTCCCGCGAAACTGGAATCCCCCTGATCTTTTCTTCTCGACAGAAGCTTTTGTTCTTCAACGTTATTCCGCCACCAAGAATCACGAAACAGTTTTACTTTCTTTCTTTTGTACATGATTCGTTTGCATTTACCCTTGATCGTTCTTTCGTGATGTACACAACGTGTTAATTCGTGAGGCATATTTGGAAAGTGAAGATGATTTCCTATGGATCGAAATAAACGTAAAATTTGATTAAGACTTATTTATTGACCAATTAAAATTATTCCATGTATATATATTAACGTCCTGTTCATACATTCGATCGTAAAATCATTCATCCAATGCAATATTTAATTTCAATTTTCTTCAATCTATCGTAAATAAATAAATTCTTATAGTTGTTATTTCAATGCTATCATTTGCTTTTACGTTTCTTCAATTTTCTCTACTTAAAAGAATGTCACGGGCAAATGATCATCCGAGGATACATGAAATCGGAATTCACGCGATAATAAATAAATAGTATAAATTTCATTTTATAAATTATTGCGCGAAAGAGAATTTAAGGCGTCTGTACACATTGAAACATATTGCATCGACTAGAATGATGGGTTTAAATCAATAATTCACACAGAGAACATCGCTAATATCAATGTGAGCTATTGACTTAAATCCATCGTTTGAGTCAGTTGCATGAATCGCACGTTTCATTTTCTGGGATCGAAATTCGGAAACAAAAGGCAACGATCCCTTTCGATGAACCTATCATCGCAAGTCATGATCGTAAATTCGTTCATCTTTATTTTCTTACCTTCTTCTTAATCAGGTGTTATTCTGCTCGAAGAACATAATCTTCTGTATTTGCTATGAATATGAAACTTTGTGTAATTATATGGGAGGGAAAGAATTGAAATTGCGCCTCCTATTTTCTATCCCATTCGGGGCGTGAGGCTTGTTTTCTTGGTGGAATTTATGGCAAAGTGCAAAACAGTTGTTCTCGGTGGATTTATGGCCGTAGATTTGTTGCGGGGAAAGTCTGTCGGTGATATATCGAACATCGGAAAGGATACTGTCATAAATAAAAAAAAAAGAGGAGGAAAAAAAAGTACAAAGTACGTAGTTTGTTGTGGTGGCGTGCCACGAGAAGGGACGTTCTTTTCTCCAGTGGTGACCTTAAACGAACGTGATTTCTTCATGAGGTATTTTATGAATTGCGATACAGTTGAAATTCGTGTTGTCATCCGCCAACTTTATCTTCGCTAAATTGTTAATAAAGATAAAGAATGAATGGTAGTCGAATCGATAGAAAATAAAACTGTACTGTTTCACATCATTTTAAGTTAGCTGGTATAAGTTATTTCAATGCATTATTTACAAATTGAAACTAACTCAATATTGAAATCAGACTTGTTTTTTTTTTCTTAAATATAATCTTTTAGAAATAATTTTTATTATGATTTTCCATATATATTTATATGTATTATAAGTCGTTATTAAAATTTTTCTTGTGAAAGATTTTATGCAGCTTTATCTTCAGCATTCAGTGATAGACATGTACGTGAAAAGAAACGGAAACACAGTTAAAATACAGAAAATAGTTAATAAAATATCTGATTATTAGCCATTGCCCCAGTTTTAATAATATTTTAGTTACGAAATGGAAGATGAGAGTTAATAACTGAACAGGTAACGAAGCATTAACAAAAAGTTTATGACCCGGCATAAATCCATAAACCCATTTACTCAGAAACCATAAATGGGAAGTAATGTTTTTCAACCACACACGATTCCTGAACCATGTATTTTAAAAGAGAGTTTAAGGTTTTTGTTAAAAATTAAAAAAAATATCGTTACCATTTCAGATACGATTTTACGATTCTTTATCGGTACAGTTCTCTTTCATCATCGTTTGCGCTATATAATCTCAAGACTAATTACAAAAAAAAATATACTCGAAAAGAAAGTGTATTAAGTTTCTTATGTTAGTTCTTACGTTTCGTCTTTATGATTTATAACCGGGCAAATTTCTATTTTTGAAAAGTGACTTCAAAACTATTACAGATCTTAAAAGTATCTATACAGAAAATTAAATATCAAAGATTGTGAATTAAAGATTGACAATTGAATCTAAAAATGATATTAAAATTAAATGATATTAAAATCTGAAATTTTTGTCAGAATTTGTTCATTTTTTATAGGCAAGAATAATATCTTCATCGTTTCAAATTAGTAATATGAATGAATTAATATGTTTTATTAAAACTATTTAAATACTTGGTTTTTAATTTACAATATAAATTTTTATTCTATTTTTACATTTCATTCGTGAACAATTCTACAACCAATTATAATTCATTATTTTTATCATATTATAATTAATCATTGCCGATAAATCATTATGACTCATTTAAAATACTTTTTCTTTCTCGAAAATAATATATACTTTTGCGCAATAATTTACCAACCAATAATATCATATAATGAATTCGTTCGAAAAAATCGTTCATTTTTAATTTTATTTTATACTTTTAAAAAAAATTCTTATCGAAAAGAGAAGAAGAAATAAATTCTCGAACCATCTATCTATCCCAGATAACCGACACGTTCAACGTTTCAACTCCTGTATAACGATAGTTAACCGAGCATTATCGTATTCCTCGCCACTTGTAAATTCTTCCAAGTTGGAATGATCGAAACGGGATCACCACCAACCCACCCTTCTGCGAGTAACTCACACCGTACGTACGTAGTTTCACCGTGGTAGTTTCAAAGCGGGCTGGGTTGGGTCGAATCCAACCTTGGGGAGAATAGGAAGTTCCATTGAATTTAATCTTATTACGATTACCTTAGTTTGCTCGGCATAGACACGCGGCTGGAAACAAAGTAATTGTCCGTCGACTGTATAGGTCCTCGTTCAGACGTATCGAACTACACAACAGTGGAGGGGAGGTGAATCGCGAAGGGGTGGGTGGCGTTATCCTTTAAGTTTCAGACTCGTGTTACAACTCGTCTACGACTCGCGGAATTTCTCGTTCGAGGGCAACCGTTGCGTTCTTTCGATCTTGCTTGTTTACGAGGTATTTCGTTGCAGAGGGGCGGGAGAGCGAGAGAAAGCGAGAGAGGAGCAAAGTGGAAGCCATGAAATTTACAGTGGTAAACTGGGTTAAGTTCAGTTAAACCCGAGTTCGAAGGTAGACGCTGACTAAATGTTATATCGGCGGGTCGCAACTTGTTCTGAACTATTATCAATGGATTTCCACGGCGAGAGGCATTGTTACGTCGCGAGGATTTCTTCAAGGGAGTAATTGTGCTTCTTCACCAGACTATTTCACGAAACTGTGGGGATTGTCCCGTTAACTGGTGCTATTCGACGACTAGAACTGCGGCGATGCTTTTTCGAATTACGCGTCTCAATCCCTTCTAATGGTAAAATGAAAGCATGATAATTGAATTTAAATCTGAATTTGTGATTGCGTTTAATTGTGTGTAAACATTATTGACAATGAAATACCAATGTAATCGTGTATAGTTTATATTCAAGAAGAAATGGATTCTTGAATTGGATATTGTCATCCAGATTTAATTTTTTTTTTATATTTGAGTATTTATTCTGATGTATATTTTCTATAATATATTTAAATATATTTAATCATATGTTGCTCGAGAAAAGATGTGAATTTTAAGCATAAATTTTTTGGTCGAAATCTATATATTTGCTAAAAATACTATTGAATAGATAATTTGATGCAAATAATTTATAGATTACACTTTTATATTTTTCTTTATCGATTACACGTTTTTAAATTCGTGATCATCTCAAAGTCATAAAGATCTTTTGAAAGTTGTTGAATTCGTCTGGATATTAATTATAACGATACGAAATGTACAGTGTTTTATAAAAAATTTAATGTGACTGAAAAGAATATTTTTTTAAGAAATTTTTTTATATTGCAATTCATAGCATATTAAAAAGATAAAAATAGATTTTGTTAGAAACATGTTTTTCGGATTATCAAAAGTTTAATTATACCACATGTATTCGTATGTATATGTGTGTAATTATATTTTTTGAATTAAAAAGAAACTTATACAAACACGTGAAAGTGTTTCTCGCTGATTAAGAGTTAATTACGAAATATAGCGTTTTATACGGTATCGATTTAATTATTGCACTTTGATGCTAACATATTTTTCTGCAGAGAAAGCTTTCAAGCTTTCAAATTATAAAATATTAAAACAAAGTTTTAATTTGTTATTATGTGTGTACACTTTGAAATGATAAATAAATAATGAAATTATTTATTAATATAAATTTGAAAAATGTTCCCAAATGATTTAAATGAGAATAAGTAAAGATTAATTTCTGAAATATTTTCCATTGATATATTCATTATCAATAATGTTTATGTTTCAATAAATTTTATTTTATGAAAAGCGATGATACAAACAAATGATAAAATATTATGCAATACAATTGAGTTGAATTGTATGATTCATTTGTATTTATTTCGTTGGAAATTATCAGTGACTCGAAAAAAATACAAACGATCGAAATAATCATCGAATTCAAAGAAATATTTAAAAGAAATATTAGAAAAGGAGTAAAAATAATCTAAATTTTTTTTTAGAAATAAGTTTCTTTGGAAAAGAGAATATTTATCAAATATCAACTCAACTCAATAATCATAATACTTAAATTACATTTGATTTCATTTTATTCGTATTAAACGTTTCGATTAAAATTCATTAACATTGATTATATTACTTAAGTTCTACTAGAATAATCGTTTAAGAAGCAATTGTCGCATGTTTGAAAACATAAGATACTCATTATTACCGTGTAATCCTACGATGGCAGATTACCCTGGAAACCTTACATGTAACGATACGCAGGAGAGAAAGAGATTCTCATTACATTCCACCCTTTTGCTCGAATTACAACGAGAAAACATACGACTTACGGAATCTCGTGAACTTGAATGTTTTCATTCCCGTTCTTTGATTATCTTCCCACACTCTTCGTGTGTAATACTACATATGTAAATATTATTGAACATTCGATGTTATCATTTATCACAGATTTTTCACGAATCGATGATTTATACGTTTTTAATGAATCGATGAATAATTTATCTGTTTATTATTACGTCGCAAATCATTTATAATAGATTATTCGTAACATTTCGAATAACGAGATACAGATATCACGTTCACGATCACAGACTTTTAATTATAATTCGTGTCAGTTCCTATAATTTGAATGAAATTTACAGTTCGTGGAATTTTATTTTGTCAATTATATATGGAAAGCGGTTGTTATCGATTGTGTTTTCTTGGAACCGTTGATTCCGGATGTTTTATTGTATAATTTAAACGAGCGATTAATATATTCCCCGTAGATGTTTCAATGCAATTTATATGTCATTTTGGAAGATGAATTATTACTTGTGTTAAAGAGATAAATATTTATATTATTTTATGAATGATTTTAAACTGATGGTGATAAAATGGAGATAATTATTTGTCATTACAACTATCACACGCATGTAAATAATTATAATTGGAATAATGAAAATAAATAAGTGCATATAATTGCATTTCTATTTCAATTAAAGTCGATGTTAATTTTGTTTGAAAGCGTGTGCATGCTTTTATTAATTGAGAGAATAAAAAAAATCTGAGACATATCATTTTAACGTGTTTGACATTTTTAATGATAAATTTAATTAAAATAAAGACTAATTGATGTTACGTAAAGACTAATTTTAATTAATTAAAATTAAATGCAACATGAAATGAAAACTGATTATGTTAAATAATAACAATAATATATAAGATAATATACACGTTTTGTAATGTTCCATGTTATATAAAAGAATAATAATTTCCTCATATTTTCTTCGTTTATAAAATATAATATTGCATAAATAATAAAATAATAAATTCATAGAGTTTTCAGTTCTGTGAATTTTTCAAGTGATTAAATATTCTTATCAAAATATCAAAAGAAATTCTAATTAAAATTCAATAACACAAAATTTGTAAACAGGATTAAAAGAAACGAGGCTTAAACAAAGATTTGCCTCGTTCAAATTTCGCAATATCTTATCTTAAATATCTAATAATCTATCATCAATTTTTAAAAATCGTCAACATTTCAAAGCCTATAACCCTTTCATTTCTATCCTCCTATAAAACATTCGACCTCGAAAACTCGATTATTAATCCAGCATCCGGATATTTCGAATATTATCCCAACGAATCACCACACACGACATTCTATGAAAACAGAAGAATCGAACCGTAATTTCAAAACAAGTTCTTCGAACGCTTTCTCGAACAAGCATCGACGACCCATCTCCTTCCGCTGTTCAATCGTTCTCAACGAATAGACGCTAATAGTCAGGGAGATTTCGGTAAATTCAGTTGGAAATCGGGATCGATCGGATGCCAGTCACCGACACGTCGATGCCCGCAACAAAAATCCTTAGATCTGGGTCGCAAGGAACGATCCTCCACATATACACTTCGAATGCTTCGAATAGAATTGCGGAACATTCTTGACGTCTGTGACGGAGCTATTGAAATTAAACGGCTGTGTACAAGCTTACGGTGAGACCTGTGGCCTCTCACTGTGTTAGACACCTTCGGTTGTCGGTTTCTACATACCTGCGGCGGTGTCAGTTTTGCAGCTTTCTTCCCCAACTATTTCGAACACTCGAACGGGGAACGACTTCCGTCGGATTAGATCGGCTATCCACCCCTCCCCTTTCCAACCACTTTCCCTCCGCTGCGAGCTTTCTTCGCGACCGAATTCCAGCGCGGAATCTCGATGCACAATGAACGATGACTTGCGGACTGGGATTTGCGATTCTGCTGGTGCAATTGTGGATGTAATATATATATTCGTATTCTTGGGATGGTATATGCATTTTGAAGATAGATTTCGTATAGATGCGATGTTGTACGTATTTCAATACGATGGAACGATAGATATAAAAATGATTCGATACTGGAAAATACATGTTTCATTATGCTGTTAATTAGGATTATTTATTTTTATCAGTAGCCGAGATGTCGTACTTTCTTTCTACTGTCTCTCTATTATTTCAATATTCTAATATCCGAACTACTAATTGAATTCTATTATTCGAACTGCTTGACTATGTCTACTTGCGTCAATGTAAACATCAATCACAGCGGTGGGAATAGAATTTAATTTGAAATTGATATTGAATACGTTTGCATGGGATATATCTACAATGTGTTAATTATTGGAATGGAAATACTTAAGAAAATAGAAAACGGTGTTACAAGTGTTACAGGATACAGTAAAAGAATATAATATAATCCATAATCGCTGAAATTGAAAATTATTTGCAAGAATGTTAAAATATATATTCTCCAAGGACATATTTTCCAATAGAAGAAGTTTAAGAAAATTTTTCATCAAAAATACAAAAAGATTAATCTTTTTACTGTCAAAACTTTCTTAATTAACGTAATCATCTTACAATATATCCTACCCCCTAATCTTTTTTTATTTTCAACAATGAATAACTTGATCATTTGTAATTAATATAACAACTATCGTTCAATCACGATATATCGTGAAGCGACTTCTTTTTATTCTTATTCATTCCAGTGTACGATAGATTTCCTTCGTTCTCAAGAGGAAAAAAAAAAGTCTTATCGATCACCTCTATCCACCTCTACCCACTTAATTCTTCCTTTTTCCACAAGGTTAAAAAAAAAGAAATTCCTCTTGAAACCGGCCATTGAAACGCGATCTTCGTTCGTTACAGATGTTTCAACGAGTTCGAGCAACTTTTCACCTTTCCACCCCCATCTCCAGTTCGAAACAATAAATAAACGAAGCTACGAATTCAAGTTTTTCAACGTGGTGGATTTTTCAATCTCTTCCTCTCCATATTCTTTCCTTTTTCTTTCTTCTTTTTTTTTTTTTCTTCCTTCCTTTCTCTCTAGTTTCGAATAAATTATTCTAAATTTCACGACTGAGGATGACTTCCGGCGATTAGAGAGGGAGATCCGCGAGATTCTTTGCGCGGAAATTCGACAATGCCAGCAGGGAACGACTGGACGAGCAAGAAACGACGATATCGTTGGAGAGATAGCGTGTAATAAGAATAATTGTCGGCCGATGTTTTATGCATCGTGATGATTTCGCATTCAACTCTGAGGGGAAAGAAGAAGTAACGTTTACTAAACTTTCTTGCTGTGGCAATATTAAATCGTTAACAATTTCTTCTGCACAGCCTCTGTAGCCCTCTTGATGAACTTCTTGATCCACGTCGTGCAAATTTGTTTTTACACAGAGTTTTTACAGTATAGTTTTTTCTCGTTTCGCTGATCCTCGTCGTCACTTGGCCAAGGAAGTAAAAGACGCGTTAATAAATGAATATTTCTGCGTATCTTTGTGCAATGGTTATTTGACTTGTTGGTTGTTTCTGGAATGAATGAATTCAATTTGAAAGCAAATGAATACGTAAGAACGTCTTATAGTAATATATTCTGCAATGAAATTAATATTATTTGGGATATTTTAGAAAACATAATGTTTCATGTTTGGGATAGAGTTTCATTTTTTATTGGGAAATGTTATTTAATTTAACTTCAATACATTTTAAACTCGATCAATTATTATTATTATTGCGAATTATTATTGTAAAGAAAAAAGATGTTTACAAAATTTTCTTTTAGATAGAGAAGTATCTCATTTTTTTTAATAATATTATTAATATATATATTGACTATATCTAGTGAGAAAAAGCAATTATAACTTTTTGAATAATATTAATTTTATCAATGAATAAAATATGATATCAAGAAGTTTATATATGTTACTAAATTTTATATTATCTAATATAAATACTAATATATCGAATATAATATCTTTTGATAAATTACATTTATCGTAAATATAATGACATAATCGTTAAACTTTATCAATTTTGTGAATAATTGTTAATGATGTTGATTTAATTGCATTTATTAATTTATAATGTATATTCTTTCTAGAAACAACTACAAAACAATTAATC
>NW_006263802.1:560608-564919 GCF_000469605.1 Apis dorsata | reverse complement strand
TTTTTTTTTTTTCGTTATTTTAATCCACTTTTCTTTACGGATAATAATATTGACGTAAATGAAGATGATATCATAATATAATCCCCATCCTATCTAACGAGTTTAGCAATCTATGTCAAGAAGCTAACATACGTGCATTGAATCTTATGAAAGACATTTACTTACTATGAATTTCTTCATCGTTAATACGTGTATCTGTACGATCTAAATATTTTTCTACATTCATGATAGTCAAAAATTATTTTGAAACACTTATTATGATTAGAATTTGAATTCGTGCGTACAGAATGCAATATGGCGTATCCGTGATATCAATTTGATGGTGAAAATATCACTATATTGAAGGTATTATTGCGTGTAATGCGACGTCTATTTATAATGTAGGTATGTGGGGGAGCGATTGACAGATTTTTCATTAACTGAAACGTGAATTTAATATAGCAAACTAATTAATTGCACAGGTTCAATCGTTGCACATCAATAAATGTTGCACGTGAATGGTTACGACGATTTTGTAACTATTATTCCCCCGAAAACAATAATAATTGCAGTAACTGTGTTGTATATATCATTCGAAAACTAAATTGGCAATTTGTGCACGAACGAAATAATGTTTGCCACGTTGCTTTTGATCTTTTAAAATAAAGAGCTAGTCACTTTGATACGATTAAAAATTTTTTGTCACGTACTTATTTGTGGTTTCGTTGAATACATATCTAAGTATATTATATGATTAATTTATGTTAGATGAAATAATTTCTTGATTATATTGAACTAAGTGCTTAAGTAAACTTTGATATTTTTTTTTTTTTTTTTTAGTTTTATTTCATAATTTCGATTTTTGAATATTCATAAGAGCATTAATTTCATCAAAGTTTCATTTACATTATCATAAAATAGTTTTTAATGCATTGATTACTTAAATATTTCGACAAACAGGAAATTGCTTTGATACACGACGAGTTATATCTCTTATCATATTGATAAGAGATATAATTTAAATTAGAAAATACGTAAACGTGTATAGATAATTATATTAGATAATATATAGATAAGAATTATATTTAGAAATTATAATAGAAGTATATATAATTTTATTTTATATGAATAAAAAAATGTATCTCAATTTACTATCCAAAAGAACTATTCGACAACATTTCATAACTAATCGTAAAACACAAACTAACCCAACCCTTAACCAATGCAAATACCAATCATAAAAAAACCTAAAAAGAAAAATTTACTTAATTAATTTAGAATCATACATTGCCGCCATAACTCCATCTCTCGACTGGCACCACTTTATCCTCCCCAATTCCTCGAAATCCCCCAGGCAGCATATCAATCTAACAAGCAACCGTGGTTTTGTTTCAGATGAATCACCACCAGCTCGAGTCATCGGTGAACCGTTCCTCCGATTCGCGACTACTCTCGACACGGGTGAGTTTCTATTCCCGATCTTCTCCTTCTACCTCTTACGCTACACCTCCGGTTATTTAAAGTACACGTCAGGCCTGTAGGAAAGTTTCGCATCGAGGCGAAAGGGGACGACACACGACGACGTCGACGTCGTGATGACGAAGGCGAGGGGTTCGAGTTGGTTGACCCCTGCGCCTGTCGACCCTCTCGTGTGTCGGATATCTTGAAAATCTCGTGGGTCAGGGCGTGGTGGCGAGCCGGCCCGCAATCAGGTTGACCTGGCATGCCACGAACTTCCTCTTCCTCCCCCCCTCTCCTCCCCCCATCGCTCGGTCGTCCGTCGCTCGTTCATTCACTTCGCCGTACGCATTCACCACCACCGAGACTTACCCCCTCCTCCCTCCTCTCACGCTCTGCCATTCCGATTAGCTGCAAATAATACCCGTAACAATAGCCGTTGCTCCATACATCCTCGTTCTCCTCGCAACTTGTACCCTCTGTTCATAAACCCGCGCGCTCGCGTTCTTAACGCGTGTACACGTACCCGCGTGTTTATCGCGGCCATGTACGGCTGGGTATGCGTGCAATACACGCGTCCCTGTGATCTATGCGTTTGACCGCGTACGAGAGACTCGCGTGTGCGTGGGTCGAAGCGAACGAGCAAAGCGTACTTTTGTGCGTGTCTAGAAGGTGTTGTGTGGGTCGTGCGTGTGGGTGATTAAGAAGGGTTGTTAATTTTTAGGATAGATAAGTGAAATAGAGGAAAAAGGGACTTTAAATAAAGGGTGGAATAAGTGATATTTTTGAAGTCCTGAATAATCTCTTGACGGCTTTCGAAGAGAAATTGGAATATTTAAATGTATTATTCTTCAGATATCGTTATCTATACTTGAAATATTAAATATCATATTCGTTTTGAATTAATAGTGTGAATTTATATTACAAGACTAAAATAAAATTATAATCGACAATGTGATAAAAAATAATAATTAAGAAATAGAGAAATGCATGTGTTTAAAAATTAATTTTACAAGAATTAGTCAAATCTAGAATATTAATCTACCCAAATTTCATCGTAATACAAAATTCAATATATTTCTTCTTATTTCTTATTCATGTTGTTTTGAATGATTAATTTATTCATATATTATTTAGTTTACCAATGTAATTAAAAACATTAAATATTGAACGAAACGGAAGATGAAATTCGTCAAAAATTCGCGACAAAGTATAATAATAGTTTTACGAAATTATTCCACGCAAAGTAAATATTCCGACCGGTGTACAGTGTACTCGGTGTGTGAATTATGTATATTAGGATGCGCGTGACCCAGGCAGTACACGCGGGGCGCAATGACGCGATACGCGCGTGTTTACCAGAGCTACCCCTACAGGGCAACCGTGGCGCCCTGGGTGGAAGTCGCGCGATGTTCGACGTGTGCGTGATTGCGTGCACGCGTGCATAAGACCCTTTGTGTGCACTGGATTCGACCGAGAGCTGCCTTTACGAGGCGGCGGAGAGACACGAGCCAATCAATCCCCATCTGCTTTCGGTTTCGCCACCCCTTACGTGCACCACCCTCCTACGTCCCCGGAATTTCGATGATCTTCGCCTGGAAACAGATTTATCTCGCCTCCTTTCCTCCCCACCCCGACCCAACAGTGGATTTCCAGTTTCTTCCTTGGATTCCGTGAGGGAGATCCGCACCGTTGCTAACATCCTCGTTGCACTCCCCCTCTTCCTCTCTGTGTGTTTCTATCTCAGGGTGGATGTTCCGGCCAATTTTATTCTCCACGTGCCTCAAAGATCCCTGTATCAGTGGATGCACGTTCGGCTACCGTTTATAAGGATCGCGGCTTCGTCTGTTATCGAAGGATGCCTCCCACTGCGAGCTCCAGCTCGATGATGGGGAGATAAGGTGGAAAGATGGCGGGATATTGGAAGGTTTTTGTAATATTTTGTCCGATGATGGTGAAATTGAAACGTTTATTTGGAGATTTGAGGGTTTTTTTTTTTAATCTCTGGGATCATGGAATTATTATAGTAATAAATAGATTGCGGATGTGTATGCAAAATTTAAATGTATAATAATCTAAAAAATGAAGTAAAAGAAAAGGTAGCAAGTTTCTATTTTTTTTTTTTTTGGAATAATGAATTTTTCATTTAATACATTTTCTTCTTATTTCTATTCATATTGCTTTGAATGATTAATTTATTCATATATTATTTAGTTTATGTCAATGTTAATTAAAAACATTAAATTAATGATGATTTAGATATATCTCTTTTCGAAAATCTTATTCATTTATATTTCAATTAAAAATATTAAAAATATTCACATTTTAACTAAAAACCCACACACCGATTATAACTCTTAATGTCACCCTCTTCATCAATATCTCAACACACAGTTTAGCGCATCTTCGAAGAGACAACGAAGATGATCCCTCAAAAAATAATCGTGATACCCTCTCATTTTTAATCTAATCTAAGCTAGTTTCCTGGCTACTTATCGAGACGAGTATCCCTCTCGTTTGTCATCGTGTCGACGGCCGATAGTCCGTGAAAGCCACCCCCCTCGTCCGGCAAAAGTTAAATAACTTTTTTGCCCGTGTTATCAGACTTATCGCGGCCTGTATTCAAAGGAACGTGTCGTTAATCTTGAGGGAGGGAAGCCAGATTGGGGTTACGGGCAGGGCGAAGGTTAAGGTCGAACTTTTCGAATCGACGGGGGGATGAGACACGCTGTTAACGGAGAAATCGGCTAATTTTCACGGAGATACAGGGCGTGCAAGTCGTCTCGACCCTTGCTTTATCTTATCTCGGCTTCGATTGGACGAGACATAGGGACACCGTTGCACGGTTGGAAATTTACTAGCTACGCCTTGGGC